>NW_020954687.1:2936275-2936357 GCF_900497805.2 Vombatus ursinus
GGGAACTATACCCAAAGGGAAATAAAAATGTGCATACCCTTTGACCCAGCAATAGTACTTCTAGGGCTATATCCCAAAGAGA
>NW_020954687.1:2936554-2937062 GCF_900497805.2 Vombatus ursinus
ATGATGACTAATATCGATAAACTTAACCCTTCCTGGCAACTCAAGGATCTAAGACATCTCCAGAGGCCTTGTGATGGAAAATGCTATCCACACCTAAAGAAAGAACTATGGAAGCTGAATTGTTATTTTTTTTCTCTTCTGTTGAGTTTTGTTTCCTCTTTCTGATGGTTACTCCTATTCATTTTAATTTCTACTTACAACCTCACTAATGTGAAAATACGTTTAATATGAATGTAAATGTATAGCCTATATCAGATTATGTGCCATCTTGGGGAGGGTGGTGGGGAGGAAGGGGAAGAAAAATTTTAAACTCAAAAGCATATGGAAGTGATTATTGATAAATCAAAAAAATTAATAAAAAAAAATTTTTTAATTAATAAAAAATTTTTAAAAATTTTTTTTAAATTTAAAAATTTTTTTAAAATGTGTATACCCTTTTGACCCAGTAATAGTACTTCTAGGGCTATATCCAAGAGAGATCATACAAATGGGAAAAGGACCCACATGT
>NW_020954687.1:2937108-2949195 GCF_900497805.2 Vombatus ursinus
TCAAAAATATTTACAGCAGCTCTTTTTGTGGCGGCCAAGAATTGGAAATTGAGAGGATGCCCATCAATTGGGGAATGGCTGAACAAGTTATGGCATATGAATGTAATGGAATACTATTGTGCTATAAGAAATGATGAACAAGCTGACTTCAGAAAAACTTGGAAAGACTTATATGAACTCATGCTGAGTGAAGTGAGCAGAACCAGAACGTTGTACACACTAACAGCCGTGTTGTACGATGACTGATATTAATAGACTTAACCCTTCTCAGCAATACAAGGATCTAAGACATCTCCAAAGGCCTCATCATCGAAAATGCTATCCACAAAGAAGAAAGAACTATGGAGTTTGAATGCCGATCGAAGCATACTATTTGCTATTTTTTTTTTCTTCTGTTGTGTTTTGTTTCCTCTTTTTGGTGGTTCCTCCTATTGGTTCTAATTCTTCCTTACAACATGACTAATGTGAAAATATGTTTAATAAGAATGTATATGTATAGACTGTATCAGATTGTGCATCATCTTGGGGAGGGAGGTGGAGAAGGAGGTGGAGAAAAATTTAAAACTCAAAAGCTTATGGAGGGCGGCTAGGTGGCACAGTGGATAAAGCACTGGCCCTGGATTCAGGAGGACCTGAGTTCAAATCCGGCCTCAGACACATAACACTTCCTAGCTATGTGACCCTGGACACGTCACTTAACACCAATGCCTAGTCCAAAAAAAAAAAAAAGAAGCTTATGGAAGTGATTGCTGATAATTCAAAATAAATTAATTTTTTAAAAAACCTTTGGTGACCACAGAAACATGAGCTGTTATTATTAATTACTAATGTATCCTGGTTATCTTCCTACCTGTCTGACCATTCCTTCTTGGTCTCCTTTGCTAGATCTTCTTCCAGGTCACAACAGCTAATAATGAATGTGCTCCAGTTCTCTGACCTGGGGCCCTTCTCCCTCCATACTTTTTCTCTTGGTGATTTCATCTGTTCTCCTGGACTCAGTGATCATCTTTATGTTGATGATTCTCAGATCTACTTATCTGGTCCCAATCTCCAGACACCCATCTCCATTTACCTACTAAACAGCTGGAACTGGTTGTTTCATAGACTTCTTAAACTCAACATGTCCAAAACTGAACTCATTTTTCCTTCCCCCTGCAAAGCCTCTTCTGTCTGATATTTCCTATTACTCTGAGGGGACCATCATTCTCCCAGTCACCCAAGAATTCATCCCTGACTCCTCACTCTTTCTTCCCCCACCAAATCTGATCTGTTGCCAAGTCTTTGGTTTTATATTCATAACATCTCTTGTATATTCCCCACCCTCTCTCCTGACATTGACATCAACCTGGTTCAGGCTCTCATCACCTCATAGCTGGACTACTGTCATAGCCTGATGCTTGGTCTCCTTGCCTCAAGTCTCTCCCTACTCCATGCGACCTTCCATTCAGCTATCAAATTAATCTTCCTAAAATGCAGGTTTAACCATGTCACTCCTCTATTCAAAAAGCTGCAGTGGCTTCCTATCACCTACCAGGATCAAACACAAAATCCCCATTTGGTATTCCAAGCCCTTCAAAACCTCCCATGTTTCCATTCTTCTTATACCTTACCCCCATGTACACTTGTTCACCCCAATGACAATGTCCTTCCTGTGAATCCTCGAACATTCCATTGCCTGACTCCCAGCATTGTCATTAGCTGTCCCCCGTTCCTGGAATTCTCTGCTCCTGGCTTCCCTCAATCCACAGATAAAGAAGCTTTTCTCCTTAATATTAGTGCTTTCCCTCTATTGATTATCTCCAATTTATCCTGTAGATAGCTTGCTTGTACATAGTTATTTTCATGTTGTCTCCCCCATTAAACTGTGAGCTCTTTGACAACAGTGCCTGCTTTCTGTCTTTCTTTGTATCTCCAATGCTTAGGACAGTTCCTGGCACATAGTACAGGTTAAATAAATGCTTGTTAACTGAGAGTTTTCTTGTAACAATTTCAAAATGCTAAAGTTGGTATGGGTAGATATTCTATTTCAATACAGAGATAATGTGAAGAACAGATTGCTTAAGGGACCTCTGTAAGGGAGGAAGGGAAATAAATGGGTTGAATAGAAATAGGAGAAATAGTACTATCAACCATGTAATTCAAAACAACACCATGAGAGTAAGTATATTTTAAAAACACACAAAGATGAAACAGTACTAAATAAGTATAAACAATTACTAATCACAATTAAACATCAAGTTTAATTACAACTAATGAATCTATGTCACTGTAACTAAAATATATTAATTAAAAATAATTGTTTTGTCTGCTAAACATCAACATTCCATTTACCAATAGTAAAAGAGCTACAGAATCTTGACAAAGCATAAAGCAGGATACTATACATAATATCTAAGAAAATCAGAACAGACCCATCCCAAAAAGTAATTTAAATTCCTATAGAAAGTTTCCAAATATGAATATCCTAGCCAAAGAAAAAGCACCTGTACTCCTAAAATTTGTAAGGATCAGATGGTTCAGATTCAAGTTTTCTTTGCCATCACCTCATTATTGTTATTTACAGCACTTGACAAAACTGCTGACTCCCCTTCCTCCCTTCTCCCCCCACTTCTCCCTCTCCCATGTACTCTCTAAATCTCTAGATTTTCAGGACCTTTCTCTCTCTTGGTTCTACTCCCATTTGTCTACCTCAATATTTTTCACTGGATCTTCATCCATTATCCCATACTCTATCTGTGAGTGTATCCCAAAGCTCTATCCAGGTTCCCTCTGTTCTCTCTTTATACCCTTGTTGGTGACCTCAGCTGTCATGAATTAAATTATCTACAAAGATGACTACCAGATATAAAGTGATATAGATACAGGTATACAGCCTGAGATCTAGCCTCCCAACACCAATTGCCTATCGGACATTTGAAACTGCATGTCCCATAGGTACCTCAAACTCAACATATTTAAAGAAAAACTTATAACCTTTCCATGCAAACCCACCCCCCCTCCAGATTTCCCTATTTCAATTAAGGGAATCACCAAGCTTCCAGTCACAAAGATTCACAACCTCAGAGTTATCCATAACCCCTCAATTACCTTTACCCCACACATCCCAGTTGACAAGTTATGTTGGTTCTACCACCGTTAACATCTCTCACATCCATCACCTTCTCTCCAACTCCACCCTAGCTCAATTACCTAGACTGCTGTAGTCTAATAGATTTCCATGTCTTAACTCTCCCATCCCCAATCCATCCCCTATATATATACCAAAATGATTTTTCCTAAAGCAAAGGTCTGACCATGTCACCCCTTTCTCAAACTCCAATAGCAATACAAAGTACTCTGTTCAGAATTTAAAGCCTTTTACAACCTAGCTCCAACTTGCTTCAATCAATAATCACTAAGTATTTATTAAATACTTGATAAGTAAAAGACAGATACTAGACACTGTGCCATGCACCAAGCACACAAAGATATAAGTGAAACACAGTCCCTGTCCTCAAGAGGACCACAATCTAGCTGCATGTGTATATCTAAGAACGTGCATATGTATATATATTCAAAATAGATACAGAATCATTTGAGAAGGAAAGCACTAAAAAGTTGGGGAATCCAGCTCTGAGTAGAAAATGGCACTTGAGCTGAGCTGTGATGAAGCTCTATGGATTCTAGGAGGCAGTGGTGAGGAGAGAACACATTTCTGGCATAGGTACTAGCCAGCGCAAAGGCAAAGGACACAGGAGGAAACTAAAAGTTATGTGTAAGGAACAAGACAACTTAATTGGCTGGAACTCAATGTGTATGAAGGGGAGTAATTTGTAATAAGACTGGAAAGGTAGAATGGAGCTAAGTTGTAAGGGATTTAAATACCAGACAAAGGTGTTTATATCTGATGCTACAACTTATATGAAGCCACTGAAATTTATCGAGTGAGGGAGTGACATGTAAAGACCTGTGTTTAAGGAAAAGCACTGTGGCAGCTATGTAGAGGATGGACTGAAGCTGGGAAAGACTTGAGGCAAAGAGAGCAATTTCAAGATCATAAAATAATGAAGGCTTGAACTAGAGTGGTGGCTGTATGAGTAAAGAGAAGGGAACTTTCAAGATGTTGTGAAAGTACAAATGACAATAAGAAGCAACTGATTAGCTATGCAGGGTGAGCAGGAGGAGCTGCAAACCTGGGTGACTAGAAGGAAAGTTGAACCCTCAAAAAAATTTATTATACATTGCTGTGCTTTCCACTTTACAATCTAGTCAAACTGGCTTTCTTGCTATTCTTTACACAGAACATTTCATCTCCTGCTATATGTCTTTAAACTGGCTATTCCCCTTTCCTAGAATCAACTCTTTCCTCACCTCTACCCCTAACAATACTGGGGGTTTCCCTTCAAAGTTCAACTCAAACACCACATCCTCCAAGAGACCTTTCCAATATCCTCCTAGCCACTAGTACCTCTTCCACTAAATTTCACTATATATACTTTGTACTCTCATGTGAACATGTTATCTTCTAGAATAAGATGCTCCTTAAGAAAAGGGACTGTTCTATTTTCATGGTTGTATTCCCTGAACCTAACCAAGTATCTTAGCATATAGTAGGTACTTAATAAAAGCTTGTTGACTGATAAGATTTAAATCTGGAAGGGATGCTTCATGTTTTTTTTATGCCTCAGGTACTATACTACACAATTATAATAAGATCGAAATAAACTACAGTAAAACCATTTCTTTGTTTAATGGTGGAGAGCAAATAAAATTTCTTTGAGCAGGAAATAGATACAAAACTCCTTATTTAGCTTAACAAAGAAAGGCCCTTCAAAATCAAGCCACCACAAAAACTATCTTTCCTGTCTTAATTCCTATTTCTTCTAAATATTTATGTAGAGATATAGAAAAGATCATGTACCTATTCACACAAATAGGTGAATATCTTATCCAATGCTCTGCCCATCTTGGACTATTCTATTGATGCATCTTGTATTTTCCTGCCTTGCTTTCGATCGTGTTATTACCTCTACTTGGCATACCCTCCACCACCCACTGATGCCTTCCATACATCTATTCTATGTCTCCCTGAAAACCCACTTCTACGGACACTTCCTCTTTAATGCTGATCAAAGAAGAATTCTAGGAGACTTGGTCTCCACTCTTTTTTTTTTCTTTTTTAGGCAATTGGGGTTAAGTGACTTGCCCAGGGTCACACAGCTAGTAAGTGTCAAGTGTTTGGTCGGAGGCTGGATTTGAACTCAGGTCTTCCTGACTTCAGGGCCAGTGCTCTATCCGCTGTGCCACTAAGCTGCCCCTTTGGTCCCTACTCTTAAGACACATATATACTGCCTGGCAACATAGTTTTCCCATACGTTAATAATTAGTAAACCATAACTTTTGGCAAATAGGGAGCCTGTTAATAACTATCTCTGAATTTCCCATAGTACCTTTGCTTTGCAATGCTTTACAGACATTCAAAAAAAATTATAGTAGATAACAGAAACATCTATTTCTTTGGCATCCTGATTACAATAGGCAAACAAGTGCTTTAAATAATCACAGAAAAAACAGCATTCTATAACAAATGACTAGCAGGATATGGTTTCAGAAAAACCTGGAGAAACTTACATGAATTGATGCAGAGTGAAGTGAGTAGAACCAGGAAAACATTGTACACCATAACAGCAATATTGTATGATGAACTGACTTAGCTCTTCTCAGCAATACAATGATCCAAGACAATCCCAAAGGGCTAATGATGAAAAATGCTATCTGCCTCAAAGAAAGAACTGATGGAGTCTGAATACAGACCAAAACACACTAGTTTTCACTTTCTTTTTTTTTTTTTGTTTTAAGTTTTCTTCCAAAAAATGACTAATATGGAAATGTTTTACATGATTGCACATATTTAACCTGTATCAGATTACCTACCATCTCAGGACGGGGGGGAGAGGAAGGAGGCAAAGAAAGAATTTGGAACTCAAAAATTTTTTTAAATGAACATTAAAAATTGTTTTTACTTGTAATTGGGGAAAAGTAAAATATTTTAAAAAACAGCATTTAACACCCCAAAAAGGTCTTCAAATAACTAAAATAATCTCAAGAATAAACAGATAGTTGAGCATCTATTCTTTTCATAATTTTCATGTAATCTACATCTCAAGTTTCCTGATCATTGTTGTCTAACTTATTTTTCATTTATGTTTTCAAATTTATCTCTCTCTAACAAATACAGGATTCAAGGATTGTGGTAAGGCATAGGATTTTTGTTTTTAGGTCTGCAAATAAAATTTATTTCAAGAGAAAAGATTTACTTAAGAATTAGAACAATTTAATCTTTATAACTTGATAGCATTTCTGTGCTTTTACTTTACTAATAATTTCATATTAGTTACCTCCCTCTGAAGTACTGCTCAAATATTCTTCATAGCATGGAGCTGACTCTTTGTTCTTAAAAGACCAACCAACATAGAAGGAAAATCTACTTCATTTATTCTGCGTAGCTATTCAAGATATTTTTTTCAAGAAGTGATGATGAAACAATCTCTAGTAGCTACTGTGGCCTGAGATCTTTTAGTGATGGCAGCATAACACAGTAGAAAGAGCAAGGGATTTGGACTCAGAGGACTTGGTTTTAATACTGACTCTACTACTTAACTACTTATATGGCCTTATGCAAGGAACTAAACCTCTCTGTTACTCAGCTACTCATCTGTAAAATGGGGGTGGGGAGTGGAGAGGAGGAAGAAAGCTAAGAGGTATTAGATGGCCTCTGAAAATCCTTCCAGCTCTAAATCCCTCAAGATCTAAATATATGACCCTATGAACTAAGTTCATAGGTCCATATGAACCAAGTCATAAGTCCATATGAATTTGTCCAGCATCTAAGGACCAATTTAGCTAAGTTTGGAAAGGGTGGGTCTATGAGGTAATAATTTTTATTACTAGAACACTTATGGAGGGGTTCACACACTAATGAAATGAATACCCATTAAGTTAAATATTTTGCAGTATTAAAGATCACTTATTTTTAATTTTATTTCTAAAATTGATTTTTAGATCATTCCATTTCTTATGTTTACCCATGCAGTTTTTTAATTCAGTTCAAAGAACTTATTAGATACTTACTATGTTTCCACCACTATGCTAGGCACCGAAGATACAAAAATAAAAAAGAAACAGTCTCTTTCCAAAAGACTTTACATTCTACAACAGTAAACAACATAGATACAGACAAATAAATACAATGTATTTAGGGAGGTGGGAACCAGCAAGTGGGAAAATCCTGTATGGGAGCTAGGGGATCCATAACATGGAAGTGAGGAGAGAAACCATTCTAGGAATGGTTCTTAATTCCAAGGGAGAGCCTGTCCAAAAGCACAAAGATGAAAAATATGTCATGCAGGAGAAATATTAAGTAGGCCTATAACAATATAGTGTAAAGTATTTTAATCAGTTTACAAAAATAAGGTGGAGCCAGGGTGGATCCAGATTGAGGGTTTTAAACACAAACTAAGGAATCTTTATTTTATTTTAAAGGCAACAGAAAGTCATTGAAGATTGTTGAGCCAGGGAAACATCAGTACCAAGACTGTTCTCTAAGAATAGTCAAGAGACAGCCTGGTTTGGTGGAAAGAATAATGGTTCTCATAAGACTGTTGTTCAAATCCCACTTCTGATAATTACTACCTATGTGACCTTAAACAAACACCACTACAGTGTCTCAGTTTCCTCATCTGTAAAAGGTAACTGTTGAACTAGAAGTTCAACAAGGTTTCTGAAACCCTTTCCTCTTCTAGGTCTATGATCCCATGATCACTTTGGTAGCTCTATGAAAAATGAGTAAGAGAGAAGACTGAAGGAGAAGTGCACAGAAATCTACTGGGAACCTACTGTAATAATCCATGCAAGAGAAGATGATGACCTAGATTAGTAGTTTTGTGACTACTGAGGAAGGAATGGTGTGAGTGAAAAACACAGATGAAAGAGATGACAGAAAGAACAAATAAGATCTGCCAACTGATTGGATATGGGGAGAGAGAGGGGGGAGAGGGAGAGAAAAGTCCTAGCTGGTAAATCTCTAAGAGGAGAACAAGTTTTCATGAAGGAACTGTCCATTTTATATTGTGCCAAAACGGGAAAAGGGTAACCACTAAAATTATATCACATTAGAAGATGTTACCCTTTATTTTCAACAAATGGCTATAAGCGTACCCCACATGCCAAGGTCAAATTGATTTTGTCAAAGAAATATTAAGAGAATTCAAAAAATGCCTTTAAAGTGTTAATGGGCACTGAACCTCTCTAAAGTCACAACCTCCACTTCTCTCACTTGCTTCAGCCTCATCACTCAATTGAAATGTTCTCTGCAGTTATCAACAACCTCCTAAGTGCCACGTCTGGTGGTCTGGTGGTCTTTTCTCAGTGCTGATCTTTCTTAACCTCTCTGCAGCATCTGACACTGTTAACCAGCCCTTCTCCCTTCTCCAACAGGTTTTCATGACCTTGCCCTCTCCTACTTCTGCAATCTATCTAACCCTTCCTTCTCAGTTTCTTTTATGGGTTCATTCCTCAAACCCCGCCCTGCCTATAGATGATCCCCCAAGGCTCTGTTTCCAGGCCCCTTGATTTTCTCTGTACATACATTCTCAGCACCCTCATCAGTTCCTATGGTTTTAAATAATCTCTATGCTGATGACTCACAGACCTATATGTGCAGCCATAGTCTCTCCCCCAAGAGATGACCACATCACCAAATTGCCTATTGGACATCTCAAACCAGTTTCAAACTGATACGTCTAAAACAGAATTCATCTTTCCCCACAAAACCAACCATCTTCCAAACTTCCCTATTTCTGCTAAAGAACCACAATACTTTTAGTCTCCCAGGTTCATAACTTTGGCATTATGTCTCAACTCTTCATTCTCCCTTCAATCCTCATCTCTAATCAGTTGCCAGATCTTGCTCTCTATGGCCACATCTTCCACACCCAATCCCTTCTCTCTACTCAGACAGATGCCACCTTACTTCAGGCCCTCATGGCCTCTTGCCTAAACTACTGCACTGGCCTCCTACCTGGTCTTTCACCACTCTAATCCATCCTCTACATAGCTGCCAAAGTGATTTTCCTTAAGCACATACTGGACTATGTCACTCCTCTACTCAACTAACCTGTGATTCCCTATACCATTTAGGATGAAATATAAACTCCTGTGTTGGACTTCCAAAGTCTTACACAACCAGGTCCCAACCTGCATTTCTAGCCTATTTATTATGTACATTACTTCTTTTCCCATAGTCCATCCAAACTGGTCTTCTCACCACTTATCACATGCATTCCCTCTCACAAATTCCATGCTTTTGCACTAGGTGTCTTCCAGTCTTTCCTCACCGCTGCATCAGAGAATCCCTTGCTTTAAGATGCAGCTCAAGCAACACCTTCTACATGAAGCCTTTCCTGATCCATCCAAATGGTAGTTCCCATAGTGCCCTCTCTCTTTAACTACTTCATAATTCAACTAACTTGAATTTATTTTGTATTTATTCTGTATGTATTTAAATACGTAAATGTTATCCCCACCAATATACTGTAAGGTCCTTCTAAAACATTGAAGGCAGTGTGATACAATGAAAAGGGTGTTGGATTTGGAGTCCAAGGACTTGCCTATGCTTCCTATGAAACTTTGGGGAAGTCACTTAAAACTCTCTGGACCTCAGTTACCTCATCTGCAAAATGAAAGAGTTAGGCTATATAGCCTCTAAGGTTCCTTCCAATTCAATGGTCTTTTTCTTTTTCTCATAAACCTTTCCAGCCTAATAGGAAGGACCTACCAAAATATCTAGAAATAAAGGTTTATTGTTTCCCTGCCCCTTGAGTTTCTACCTTAAAAAGGAAGGAAAAGGGAATTATTTACAATGTACACAAAATAAGGAAAGATGAAGTGAAAATAAAATGTACAATTATTCTGTCAATGCCTGTGATTTCATTATTGTGCAGAACTGCAGTGAGGACTACTTTCCTTATCTCTTCTCTACAATTTCTAGTCTTAGAAAGTTGTCTTAGGCACTGAAGAGGTTTAAATGACTTTTCCAAGATTACAGAGCCAGGATCTATGTCAGAAGTTGAAACTGAACCCATGTCTTGCTGTCTCTGAAGTCAGCTCTTTTCAGTCTACCATTCTGAGCACAGAAGGTCCCCACTGGTAACCTACAGAAGCTCCATAAAGGATTGATGCAACTAACCTCCAACACAAATAGGTTTTTTTTGTCCATTCTGAGGGCAAGACCAAAATAACTGAGTATGCTCACCCAAATCCCTTTAGCTACAGTTAATATTTTTTCTCTCCCCAAGGGTTAAAACTATGTTAGAAAAGTTCTGCTTATGCCAGGTTTTTCCCCAATACTCGTTGACAATAATTACTCTTTTACTTGTACAGCCACTATGAGTTCAAGTGGTTCATTGGTGCCTCTCAAACCTAGGCCATTTTCTACTTACCAGAGCTAGGCCCTTCAAATCCAAAGCAAAATTTTAAGTTTCAACTTCAAATTATATTCTAAACAGGATAAGAGTTTTAGGAAGCAGCTCGCACCTACACAGCAAATTTTTAAGCTCCATGATAATGTTGTGGGGCATGTGGTCTGAATATTATTTTTCCTTTTTTACAGATAGGAAACAGACTCAGAGCAAGTTTAAGTGCCTGGCCAAGTTCACATAGCTACTAAGTGGCAGTGGCAGGACTTAAATTCAAGTCGTCTAACTTTATACTCCAGTGTTCTTTCCACTACTCCATACTGTTTAAAACAAAAAAAAATTATCTATCCAATTTCTATTCTGCATGCTTTATTTTCTCCTCAAATTCAGGAAATGTTCTTAGTACAATAACTCTTCATATTTCTGTAGCTTTAAAGTTTACAAAGCACTTTGTTTAAAAAAAAAAACCCATGGGATGGGTAGCATAAAAATTACTATCCCAATTTTATAGATGAAACTAAGGTTTTGCCCATTATCACACTGTCATACTGTGTGAGGCAAATGCCAAGCCCAGTCTCCTACTTTTAAGTCCAGCAGTTCAGATGAAACAAGACCATCATTTTAAAGCCTTTTTAAGTCTTAAAATCACTTTTTTAAAAACTTACATAATTTTTTAAAAAGTCTTATAAAAAAGGAAAATATATTTTAAGACTGATGTTTTATTCTAGGCTGAAAGGTGCTGAGCGGCCCATCTGAAAATAGCTCCATTTAACGAAATCAGTGAAAGAGTTAAAGAGCCCTGGTTCTGAAGTCAAGTCCTGCATCTGATGCTCAGCACCTGAAGTCACCATTCAACTCAGAACAAAAGACTTAAGTGACCTTGGCCTCAATCTCCTCATCTGCAGATTAAGCAGACTGGACTAGACAGCATCTGTAGTTCCCTTCCAGATACGATCCTAATTTGGTATGAATTTAAATTAGACTGTAATTAAAATATAACAAGTGCCAACACACATTTCCCCCCTTTATCTTTGGATACATTTCTAGAAACTCAACACCATTTTCATTTCAAACATAAATTTCATATTGCATATACTGTCACACAAGGTGTCTGGATGTTTTTGCTTGTTTTTCTTTGCTATTAGGGAGGGTTCAATGTGAAGAGGGGAATGACTGATATAATGACAAAAGCTACCAATAAAACCTCTTTTTTAAAAAAGAAAAAAGAATCAATATATTGTTGCATGTCAGAATAAAAATATGAATGCTTATATTGCTCTTACTTCTAATATCCAATTTTGACACTAACTAATGTTTGTACATGCTTATTCATCACTTAGAAAACTACCACGTAAATTTGACTTGGAAGGAGTATGTATTATTTTGGGGTCCAAAATCCCAACTATAAATACCATGCTTTGTTACTATATACAGCAAAACTAAAGGGCAAGCACTAACTCCAAAAGGCACAGTAAAATATAAAATTTATTTTGAGCCAATTTTAATGAAATGATGTTTCACAGACATCCTTTTTCTACTTATCATATATAAAAAAAAATTAGTGCTGTCAAAACCAACATTGAAGCGTGAATCACAGTCAATTTCAAAAAAAAAAAAAAAAAAAAAAAAAAAA
>NW_020954687.1:2949219-2972973 GCF_900497805.2 Vombatus ursinus
TCTAAGAACATTCATATACTTGACTAATTAACCTAAATTTGGAGGGATGGAAAATCCTTAGCTCATAACGCTTAAGAAGTAAAATTTATCCAACTCCACCCCCCCAAAACCTTAACTATTGTAGAACCCTCAAAAATGAATACATACAGATTATAACTATTTTAAATACTAAGTAACTGTTTTCATGAAGTCTCAGATTAAAAATTCACAAACTGAGAAAACTCATGCTAAAAAGCTTAGTTACAACTTACCTTTAAACAGCTTTTAAAGTCTTACTTAGTGCTTTCCAAGAACAAGCCCATGAGACTAGTTGTACAAGTATTATATCCTTTCTTTAGATGAGGAAGCTGAGGATCAATGTTGGCTGTCAAAGTCAGGATTCAACCCAGTTCCTCCTGATTCTATACAAATCCATCACCCTTTCCACTGCTAAGCGTCTTTATATGAAGGGTAAGAGAGCTCTTTAAACATTCTGTAACATGTACTCCAAACTGCAATAATTGTAGAATTCTTAACTGGAGGATCCTGGCCACATATTTTGGAGAGATGAGATGAACTATGTTTAATAACAGCCGATCTTTACAAAGCATTTAAAAGTGCTACAGACATTACCTCCTTCGAGCCTCAAAACAATGCCACAAGGTAGTTTCTACAGACATCATTTATCCCCATTTTCCAAATGAGAAAACAGTACACTACCAAATTCTGGCTCTGATACTACCTGTGTGACACTGGGAAGGTACTTTACCTCTCTTCAATGTCAAATGAAGAAGTTAAATGAATGACCTCCAAGAATCTTTCATCTCTAAATCTATGATCCTCCTATAACTTATCCACGTTCACATAACTAAAAAATTTCCGAACCCAGGTGTGAAGCAGGGTGCTGACAAGTCCAGCACTCTACTCACTGACTATACTGTGTTTCCATACCATCCAAAAAACGCACCTTGATGTAACTCTCAATTGACACTTTCATAAAAGCTTATAAATCAACTAAAAACATTTGAGAGGTGGGGAAAGAGTTTGTATTACTGATAGAGAATTAACAGGTCATTCTCTAAAGTCTCAAATTTTGGATAATAGGCATCTCATTCTGCAAAATCAAAATAAGCTTCACCGTATGGACTTTATAAAAGGGAACAGGAGAGGTGATCCCGACAATACAGAATAATAAAAGAAATACCTCTTGAAGGACTAACCTTCTATCTTACCTTGCCTGAATGGCTGCCACCTCACAAATGTCAAAATCAATACTGTACTTGTGCGCCACCCACCCTCCTCTTATATGGAAGACGCTAGAAATCTTGGTGGTGTAATCAAAATTATGAGTGAAGGGAAAAATACAATTCAATGCGAAAACACACACAAAAAGCTGCCCAAGGAAGAAAAAATTTCGATGGGAGGTTTTGCTTTTAAAAAGGAAAAAAAAATACCACAGGACCACAGAGAGCTAGGACCCTCTTTTTTGCCTTTCTTTGTATCCTCGGCGGCTTAGTCCGGTGCTTGGCACATAGCTGACTGACTGCTGTTTTCATTTCATTTCCCTTATCACCATCTCCTCCTACAGTCTCTAGTCATATTGATTACTCAGCCTGTTATGAAAAGCAACCAGGCATGGGTGGCAAGGGGGGGTGGGGGGAGGCAGACACAAAAAACGGGGAGAAAGGACCAGACTAAAGGGAGGCAGCCATTCAGCCACCAGGTACCACCTACCTGTCCCGAAGGCTTTCGCCACCAGCCAGGCCAGATTGCAGGCGATCTTGGCCCTGGAGAAATCATAATGGTCAAAGGGCTTGATGGCTGGAACAATGAAGGTCTTCTTCATCTCCCTCGGGTCTGCAGCAGCATCCCCCATCTTTTCCGACGGCTCCTTGGGCTGTCCTGCTTCTCACCTTCACATGATCGTCGACTCCCCGCCCCGGGTGGGGGGGGGGAGATGGAGAGAGAGGAAGAAGGGGAAGAGGAGGGAGGGAGTCCACTCGCTCCGGAGCGTAATCAAAGTGTCCGAGTCGGGGCAGCAAGCCGAGCAGCGGCCGGTCACGACGGACGCCCGAGGATCTCAGCTGTTCGAGCAGAGGGCCGGCCTCCTGCAGCGCTGTCGCCGCCTCCTCCTCCCCGGCATAGGAATGGAGCGGAGCGGGCTCTTCCAGGGGCCGCCCTCGGCGAGGGGGGGAGGGTCCACGCGTGGGTCCGTGCGGGGTAACTGGAAGGGGAGGGTCTGTCTGGGTGCTCTCGCCGCCGCCGCCTCCCTCTTTGTCTGCCCTCGGCCGCCCCGAGGACGGAGCGGGGCACGCCGGAGGGCGGGGAGGCCCCGGAATCGAATGCCCCCGAAGGGGCGGGGGAAGGGGTGAAGGGAGATCTTAGAAATCACATCGTGGAAAAGAAGCCGTCGTTGCCCTCGGAGCGGGGCCGGGCCCCGGGCGGCCCCGGGTTCGTGCGCGCGCCCGCGCGCTCCCTGAGGGGGCGGGGGGAACCGGCGGGAACGGGGGCGATAGGAGAGGGGAGGAAAAGGAGGGGGAGGAGGAGGAGCAGGAGGAGGACGGAGGGAGGATGGATGTGCAGGGGGGGCTGGGGGTGGTCTCCCACCCGGCGCAGCTCGGCCTGGCCCGGCCCGGGAGAGACTCCCGGGGACGGCTGCGAGAGGAGGCGGGCGTGGTGCTGGAGCTCCGGGCCCGGGCCCGGAGGCTCGCGGGGCAGGCGGCCGCCCCCGTCCTCCTCCCCGCCTACCCGGCGGCTCCGGCGGCTCCCCGGGCTGGTGTTCGTCCTTCTTCCCAGCGGCTGTCGCAGGCTGGAGCAGGGAATGCCAAGTGCCCTGACGGGCCCGGCCGGATCACTCAGGCCCTTGCCCTCTTCGCCTTCGCCTTCTGGGCTATCGGTTCCTTTTCTCCCCTGCTCCTCCCCGGGATGGGGCTCTCCTTCCTCCGCCGTCGCCGCCGACGCCGCTGCGGTTTTCCTGCTGCCGCACTAGGTGGAGGAGCGAGCAGATGCGGGGCGTGCGCATGCGCCTTCTCCTTCCTGGCCCTCTCCTTCCCGGCCTCCTCGCTTCCCCCCCTCCCCCTTCTTCCCTCCTCCCTCCCTCCCTCGCTCCTGCCCACCCAACTTCTCCCCCTCCCCCTCCCTCCACCCCACCCCCCGGCGCCCCGCCCTCGCTTCCCTCCCCTCCCATTGTGATCCAGGGCCAAACCTGCCCAGGCTGACTGAGTATGCCCAACCCTGCTTAGACTCTAGTCTTGGGGGGCGGATGGAGGGGGAAGGTTAGAGGTGGGAGTTGTTTTGTTCAATTTCTCCGGGAGAACGCACTCACTCCCCTCCAAGTCTCCCAGTCTTGGATGCTAGAGGAAAGGTAGAGGAAGCTTAAAGGAGGGAGGTGGAGCAGCATCTCACAGACTAGCCCAGGGCGTTTCACTCGGGCTGTCCCGTCCGGGGGTTGCATCCCGCATAAAGTAGGAGCCTTCTCCACCCGGGCCAAGTACATTGGTACGATAAGAGGGTTTGAGCACTTACATAGAACCTTTGGTGTTCTGAACCTCATCGTGAAGAAGCCTGGGCAGAGATTAAAATGCCTACTCTGAAAATTTGGAAACTGAGGCTCAAAGAAACCGAGTGGCCCCTCAGTTACTTAGTCTTCTGTCTCAGCTTTTGTTCTATACGACTCCGAGGGTGCCTCTTTTCCTCTTAAATAAAGCTGTTACACCCTCTCCACCTTCCTGAAGACCCAGAAGATAAGGAGTAGCCCAAACATGAACATTTTATGGCCAAGAGGAGCTGGTTCGCAGAAGTTGAAATTTTGGCAAATTGCAAGCCAATTTGGAGAACAACTGATTTAACATTTGGAGGAGGAGGCAAAGGACAGAAGAAAAGGTTGTTTTGACACTGGCTTTGGGTGCAGTGGTGATACATCCCATGGTGATAGTATTACCTCTGACCTCAATTAGTTTGGAGTGTGTTGTAGGGACACAAAAACTTGTCATAGTAGTGGGAAGCTTTTACTTACAAGTAGACTGTCAGACAACTTGGGGTCAGAGCGGGAAGATTATTAACAAAGACACACCTTGGGCACAAAGTAGGATCTATTTTCAGCCCGAAAGACATTGTCTAAATAGGGTATTCTTTGTTACAGAATCTTCAGAATACTTCTCAAAAACTGAAAATTTTTTAATACAATCTCAAAAAAAATGTTATGTATTATGGCCTGTAAGAGATATGTAGGTTTTTGTTTTTTTGTTTTTTTGTTTTGTCACAGAAACCCTGCGCAGAGTGTGTCTCTGATGCCTGTCTAACTACAGAATAAATGTCCCTCCCCCGTTTTTTTTCTAGAGTATGTCCATCAGGAAATCACTATACTTAAATTTCAAGTGTACAGCTCTCCCTTTCATGAGTTCACCTCTCTTCTTTGGAAAAGCTAGCTTACCAGAGAAGGTACTTGATGGTCAGCTTTCCCGGTTCTTTTCCTCACCCTTCATTTCTCTGTCTTCTAGGACTGATGAAGCATATTTATGTTGTTCAGTCATTTTCCAGTCATGTCCAATTCTTCATGACCACATTTGGAGTTTTCTTAGCAAAGATACTGAAGTGGTTTGCCATTTCCTTTTTCAGCTCATTTTACAGAAGAGGAAACTAAGGGAAACAGGGTTAAGTGACTTGCCTAGAGTCACAGAGCTAGTAAGTGTCTGAAGCCAGATTTGAAGTCCCTAAGATGAGTCTTCCTTAATGTAGGCCCAGTATTTTATGCACTGCGCTCCCTAGCTGCCTATAGGGGGCTATTGAAGCCCATTCCCCTTTACATATGTCTTGCATTTCCAAAAGAAAAGTGTAGACCGTCCTTTAAAGGGCAAGAAAACCAGGAGTCTAAAGTAGAGTATGTCAGAGGTAACTACAAGAGCAGACTCTGCAATAAGAACTAATGTCAATTTTAAATCAGAGGAACTGGAAGAAGCAGAATTGATTTTAACCCATTTAAGGCATCAACTTGGCTGAGGAGTAGCTGTTTTGTTTTTTTTTTCTTTTTATTTTGGAATCATGTTGAATAAAATAGGAACCAAAAAATATTTAGCTACCTAATTAAGTTAGAGCCTTCTACAATACATTTCCACTAAAGTGTTCTTAAAATTTATTTGTTTCAGGCAGTTGAATTTATTTCTAAGTTACATATGAGTTAAATGTTTTAAAATTATATAATATCTTCACTGGGGGAATGTGACTGAATCCAAATGGCAAAATTTCTTCTAAGCAATGCTTAGAAGTAAAACCCCTATTTATAATCATATACTTTACCCAAAATTCTCTAATACTAAAAGTCATAGAGAAGGTGTTGACCCAAATTGGTAGATGAGCTCTTTTCATCCAGGAGTTTACTATGCCCATGAAATTGCTGGTCCAGTCCAAATCCCTAATCCTATTGAGTAAACAGATATGGTATTAAAGACATTTTATTGGAGAGCTACCAATTTCAAATTGATCATTTCTCTCTTAGTACTTTGGATCCGAAGACAGCCTAAAGAATTTCATTCCTTTTTTTTTTCCGAGTATATTAGGGCCTTTCATCTAAAGAACTAAAAAGCCTTTATGAGGATTACCTCATTAACCTTCACAACAGGTCTTAGGAGATCAGGCTAGTATTATTAGAATTTACGGCTGAAGAAACATAAAGGCATCAAAATGACTTATCCAGAGTCAGACAGTGAGTCAGTTGTTGGACTGAAAATAAGATCCCAGGTCCTCCCATTCCCAGGTATGACAACAGCCCTTCCCAAAACTCCAAAACTGTTTTCTTTATTTGTTCTATGCCAAAGCAGCCTCTTCCTCTGCCATTGGTCTCCCTGCCAAGTCAGTCTCTTAAGTCTGGAAATATGGAGTCAGCCAGAAGCTTTCACTCCAAACTCTTACGTCTGTTACCTTATTTTTAATAAGTATGAAATATTTTTTTTTTAGATCATAAAATGAAATCCACAGACCTTGGGTGCTGGCCCTGGTTCTGCCATTGACTGATTTGGGATTCATCACTTCACTTTTCTGTGGCCTCCACTTCCACACCTGCAAATTGAGAGTTAGATTGTTAAATTGTAAGGTCTTTACTGGCTCTAAGTCCTATGATTTTTTTTCTTATTTCAATACAATTGAAGATGACATATGTGTACTATTACCAGATCATAACCAAGAGTCACTGTAGCTGTTTCAAAAAGCGTTCATAAATAAGAATGGAGAACTGGCTTCAGAGTCAGGAAGACCTGAGTTAAGTTTCCTTCTCTGACACATCCTGGCTGTGCAGTCTTGAGTGTTCTGGTCATAAACTCTGAGGGTCTTCCCGTTTCAGATTGACTTTTTAATGAAGCAAACTAGGCCATCTTTTCCTTCACTTCTTACTCAGCCTTTAAGTATTGAATGGGCATTGCCTCAGACAAACTGAGACCTGGGAAAGACCTTAGCTTAAAAAGATCAAGGTCCCCCACTACATCTGGGGATATTGCCAGTCATCTTGAACTACGTTTTGCCGCTGGACTCCAAGGACCCTAGAGGAGAGAGTGAAACTGATGACTTTGTACAGTCCTGCCTCACATAAATCAAATTCACTTCCAAGTAAAGACATCACTCTCCTGATGTTATTGGTCCTCTTTGAGAAAGAACAAACAACAATTCTCCAAGAGGATAAGATATAGAGGTGTGCACATTAGCATTGATGAAGAGAATTGCTTCATTCAGAGTTCTGTTTATCAATGAAATCCCAGGTTTGGGTTAAAAAAAAATTCTACCACCTAAATCACCCCAACTATGTAGCACTCAAAGGTTTAAGCCTTTAAGACAGGGCTTCCCAACCTTTTGCAGTCCATCTTGGCTTTCAGTATACCTTTCTATGCTCCCTACTCAATAGTAAGGAAATAAATTCTAGATTTCACCATATACATGTAATAAAAACTTTCTATACCCCAATTCAATATGAAAGGAAATAAATTCTAGAATTTGCCATGGATATGCATATAAAAAATAAAATAAAAAGATTAAGTCAAATAGAATAATAGTTATTTACCAAATATTCTCATGCCCCTTGACAAGCTTCTTAGTATCCTTTGGGGAGATAACCACACCCTAAATTGGAAACCCCTACTTTGAAAGTTCCCTATTTCTTTTTTCTGAAAGGAGGAGGTATTTTCTACTTTTCATTTTCCTAAATGTTTTAATAATAACAGAGGAAAAGGGGGAGAACATGAAATAAAGCTAATAGTGAGTAACCTACCACTCTACCAGTTTGTGGGTCCCATTAGAGAGAAGCAATATAATATTAAAGACAAGAACGGTTGGCTAAGACTCACGAGGTCTAGGATTCTAGTCTCTGCTCCGCCATGACTTTGCTGTTTGACCTTGGGGAAGTTGCCTCTCTAGACCTCATGTTCCTCAAATGTAAAATAAATGATCTCTAAGGTCTGTGACAACACTAGACAGCTTACATCCAGATTGTGGGAAGAACCTGCACTGTAATCTTCAGACCCTAGGAAACAAGAGGTCGGTGTAGTTTTGATGTGAATACAAACAGTGCCCTAAGGGTTAAAAAGAATATTAAGAGTTGCTTTTCCAGTACTTTGTGAAGCCCCATAGCTTATTTTGTAACTTGAAGGTGTCCTAAAGTCCCACATCAGTTTTAGACTAACAGATAAACAACCTCAAACCAACCATCCTCTCCAGACTCTGTCACCATGGACTTTGCCACCATAGTTCAGCTATCTTCTCACTCAAAAACTTCTCTCAGTGCCTGGGACTTTCTCATCCGAGTACATACCTCGTTTCCCTTGGCTCCCTTCTCCTATCAGTGAGTTCATCCTAAAACCTCCATTTTGAGTAAGGGGGCGGCCCAGCCATGCTTCTTTCCTCTCCTGGCTTTTAATCTGACTCTGGAGTTTGTAATCATTCCCCAACTTAAGTACATTTCTTGCCGTATCCCTTTTCAGGTCTTTTTTATTCATGTGCTGTCTACGTCCATTAGAATGTCAGGCATTGATGGCAAGACAAAGGATGCAAAGTGCTTTGCACACCTTAAAGTGCTATATACCTATTATTATTGTTGTTATTATTATGCTACAGTCACCAGTCCTCCAGTCTGGTCGTGACTTCATTCCCTGAGTTTTCTGTGGAAAGAGCCAGGCCTGGAATTAGGAAGACATCTTCTTGAATTCAAATCTGGCCTCAGATACTTAGTAGCTATGTGACCCTGGGCAAGTCACTTAACCCTGTTTGCCTCAGCTTTCCCATCTGTTAAATGAGCTGGAGAAGGAAATGGCAAACCACTCTAGTATCTTTGCAAAGAAAACCCCAAATAGGATCATGAAGAGTCAGACATGACTGAAACTACACAAAAACAACAAAAACTGCTGAGCTTAAGCAATGTTTATAGAGAAACACTAGAGTGTTCTGGTAACTATTTAACAACCAGGCTCTGAAAAAACCCCAAAATGCTCATGCACGCACACCTTTAAGTTTAATATGTGTTACTAACACTTTATTAAGTACAGACAATCAAGAAAGCAATAAATGAAGTTCTGTAACACTAGTACTGCAGATTTGTAGCACTCGCTGGTGTCTGGAGTATAAATGCTCAAACTGAAAATTTAAAAATCAGCTCACTGTTTTTGGCTTCCAGTACACCAGTGGCACCAGGCAACCAATAGGATATTAAGTTAGATGAAGAGGGGTTATTTTGGGTTTTTTGGTTTTACTCAACTGTGTGCTATAACCCTGCCTTCTAGATTTTTTTCCTTTCTAAAGTCCCTTCAATTGAAGGGCTCCCAACACTGTCATTATTATCTATGAAAAAAATTGTCCACATAGTATTATCCATTATATAAACTCCCCCTTTCTTCACTTCTTCACTCTTAAATATCTCTGTCTTCACCAGTCTGTCTTCATCCTCTTCTAATGTCTATTCTCAAAGGAAAAAAAAAAGTCCTCTCCACTCCTGAAGCTGACCTAAGTTCTTGATCCCAACCTTGTGCTGTGCACACAGTAGACCCTTACTAAATATTGACTAAAAATTTGATTTTAAACCTATTCCCATTCCTTCAGGATTTTATTTCATCAATTATCCTCCTTTTCTTTCTCTTATATTGTCAGTAGTTTCTCCTCTATTACTTCTTTTCTTTCTGACTACCCACTTGTTCTGGCCTCCACTAGTGTAAAAAATCTTTCTCTCACATCTGCTACCCACAAACTACTGTGCCGTCTTTCTTCTTCCATTTCCACCAACCTTTTCAAAAGAGTAGTTAACACATTCTTCCTATGTCTTGTAACCTGGGTACCCTACCATTCCATCAAAACATTTCTCTTGTAGATTGCTACTTTTTTAAATTAATTTTTTCAATTAACAAAAATTTACTCTCCCTCTCACCTTATCCAGCCCCTCCATTAGAAAAGAAAAAGAAAAAAAAACTTATGACAAATATGCATACTCAAGCAAAACAAATTCCCACATTGTCCAGGTTCAAAAAAAATATATGTTTCATGGTATGTGAATCTAATTTAATTCTATTGTGCCAATTACTTTCTAATTCATCTATATTCTAACCAATTGGGCTAAGCAGTCACAGATGTTACTTGAAGATCTCCAACCGAGAACAAATTCAGTTCCCAAAGCCAATATGACTTTCAATGGCATTCAGAGAAATGAAACTAAATGTCTGTCATTTTTGTGTATACTATCTGCTATGGAAACTATTGTTTCTATTTTATTATGTCATTTAAACAAATATGTGAGCAGTGGGTATCTGAGGTACACATGTCATATGGACTTTCCTTCCTCTTTGTTCTATATATGCATGTCACATCTCCCCAAAATGCTATCTAGTAGCTGTGGTTAAACCCTCTTCACTGTTCTTTTTATAGATTATGATCTACCAGTGAGACATAAAAAATTGTCAAGTTTCATCCCATTCTTTCTACGCTGACATGCGGATGGCTGAAAAAATAGAATATGCTCATTTCTGGCATTTGATCTTTTGAACTAAGAAGTTTTTGAATTTAATATCTCAATGAATATGAACAATAAATGATGACTTCCATCTCCAGCTTTATTTTTTCATCTGCTCCCCATCTTCTTTCTCATTTTCTAGATTGGAAAAATGTAATTTCCTGTTCTTAATTGAAGAGTTGTGGGAAAAATTTGAATGACAAAAGCATTGCTCAGAATTGTAAAAGAAGCAGCTTGGTGTAGTGGAAAGCATATTGGACTTGGAGTCAGAAAACCTTGCACTGAGACCAGGTCTACCATATACTAGATGTGTGACCATGCGCAAAATCATTACGCACCCTTTGATACTTCACTTTTTCTTATCTGTAAAGTACAAAATAATAATACTTGAATTACCTACCACACAGTTATGGAGAAAAGTTTGGTAAAACACTTTATAAGTATGGTTATTATTACTGAGATTTTAAGAATTCAGAAGGTTAAGATATTTGACCAATAAAAACTATCCCTCTATCAAGTATGGATAATTCAGAAAATTGTTGTTCTGCAGTAGAATTTGTCACTTAAGTTCTTAGTTCAATCCTGAAACTAGAATTCATGAGACAGAAAAAGAAACAGTAAGCCCTAGGGAAATAAAAATGGGTTAAGTTCCTCTTTTTGAAAACATGAGTTTTTTTTTTTTAATGACTGTTATATTGATGCTTTGATCCAATTACATTTACTGAAAAAGATAAAATGAGCAGTAAGGTCTATTTTTCACAAAATCTCAGTCTTTTTGGAAATTCTAAGAACTGGTACAGTATGTGAAAACTATTCTTTCACCTCAAAAATTACTAGGTTATTCCTTATTCTCAGAACGTGCCCTGAATGCCTTTGCTCACTCTTCATTGGGCCCTGAATGTCTTCTTTCTCCCTCATCACTTGTTGAATTTCTATCCATATCTTAAAGCCCAGTTAAATGTTACCTCATCCAGAAACACCTTGGTGATCTTTCTCAATAGTAATGACCCTCTCTTCTCACTCCACACTTTTTTTTGCATTATGTATTTATTGCATAATGTCATATATTATAGTTACCTGTGTGTATGTTTTATTTCATGGGTTGTCATCACCGAAGAGCTCATCACTATGTGGTCAGACAAGTATTTTTAAAGGTAGCAACATAAACGAAGACATCAAACGATCAACTTTTTGCTTTAAAATAAATTTGTATTGATATCTTTTGTTTTCACATCACCTATATTTTCCCCTATGCAATAATCTAAAACCATGAATCTCTCACCTCTGTGAAGGAGTTGGGAAAGTGTGAGAGACCAATTCATAAAATATCTGAAAGAGAAAAGGATACTAAATGTTTGGAGAAAAAAATCAAAGACCTTATTATTACTTCTTCCAAAAAGCAATCAAATATATCAAATACCTATGGCCCTTCATTTCCCTATTTTCTCATCTCTTCAAAATTTTTGTGAGAATAATCTATAACACATTTGTCATGGAAGAGCCAAGATGGTGAAATAATGGGAAACAACACAGCAGAACTCCCATTCACAAAACTCCTTTAAATAGAACCAGAAGATGCAGAATTCAGAAAAGTCACAGTGAGTCCTTTGTCTAGCCTAGGTTAGCAGAGGGAGACAGAGAGGTTTGCTGACAACAGTGACTGGATCTGCAGTCAGGAGTGTACTCTAGCACCCAGTAGCACTCCAGGGCCCAGGGAGAGGCTATGCACTAGGGCAAGAGGAGGTCCCTGACTCATACTAGGGAACCTCCAGACCCATACTGGTGTACTGTGACAGGGACAGGTGCCAACTGGCAGTTTTGTCACCTACTACCTAATTATGGATCACAAATCCAGCGTAGATTGAGAAGGGGTCCTATACTCAGGGGTGCCATTCCTGGGAGGACTTGGGCTGTGTACTGAGAAAGGAGGAAGTAGAAGCCTCAGACTGGAAACAAAAAAGTGTTCACCTCTTGTAAAGTAGATAAATAAATCATGGCATATAAATAAATGTAGTGGAATATTACTGTCCCACAAGAAATGACAAAATGGACAATTTCAGAGGAAATTGAAGACTTTTATGAATTGATGCAGAATAAAGTGAGCATAGCCAGAAGAACATTTTATACAATGACAACATAGTGAAGGGAGGGGGAAAAAAAGCTCTGGAAGACTTTAGAACATTGATCAATACAGTGATAAACTACTCTTACAGAGGACTGAGGATGAAGCATACTACCTATCTCCAGCCAAAGAAGTGATGGACTTAAAATGCTAAATAAGACATAAATTTTGGACATGGCCAATGTGGGAATGTATGAGAATTTGTTTTGCTGGACTATGTATGTTTGCTATTAAGGTTTACTTGAGAGGCAGCTAGGTGGCACAGCGGATGGAGCTCCAGCCTTGGAGTCAGGAGGACCTGAGTTCAAATCTGACCTCTGACACCTATTGTGTGACCCTGGGTAAGTCACTTAACCCTGCTTGCCTCACCAAAAGGCAAAAAAAAAGAGGCTTACTTTTTCTTTTTTATTATTCAAAGGAAAACCAGAGGACAGCTTGCCTGCTCCATTGCAAAAAGGAAGGATCCAGCAGATTAAGTGGACCCTCTATAGAGGACTTATGGATGTATATGAACAAGAGTCACACTGGATGACAAGATATTTAAATAGTTTACAAGTGACACCCCTCAGGGAGAACCTACATAGATGAAATCATAGATTGATCAAAATATCAAGACATGTATGTTATTTCCTTATTAAACTGCTTACTTGATTTGCTCCATGTGGGCAGATACTGTCTACCTAAACTTTGTATTTTGAAAGGGCCTAGCATTGTGTTCTCAAATACAGTAGGTAGCTAAAAAGTGTTTGATGAATGAGGGGGTGAATTAATTTAGTCCCTCTAAATCAAGATGGCAATACAATGGTAAATCCAGGAAGATCCAAACTATTTTGTAATTTCATTGTCAACTTGTGTTTTCTGTCACTTGAAAGTGGATTTTATATTTCACCTTGTTGGAAACAATTGGCTAAGTTAGATTAGAACAGGAATCTCAACCTGATTTTTTTTTTAGGCAGTTGGGGTTAAGTGACTTGCCCAGGGTCACACAGCTAGTAAGTGTCAAGTGTTTGAGGTCGTATTTGAACTCAGGTCCTCCTGACTTCAGGGCCAGTGCTCTATCCACTGCCTCACCTAGCTGCCCCCTACAGAACAGGAATCTCAAAATGTGTTTTGGGCTATTTGCCTGTCACTAATAAATTTTTTTAAATTAAATTTTATTTTTTTCAATCAACAAAAATTTGCCTTCTCTCTTTTTCACCTTGCTCCTCCCCCTGGATTGAGAGAAAAAACCAAAACAAAACCCCTGTGTAGTCAATCAAAACAAATTTCTGCATTGGGCATGTCTATAAATAAATAAATAAACAAACAAACAAACAAACAAACAAATAAATGTCTAAATCTGCTCTCTGAGTCCATCACCTACCTTTTAGGAGGTGGGGTAGCATGTTTCATCACGAGTCCTCTGCAATGAAGGTTAGCTCTATGTATTTCTGGAGGGAATATGACCCTAGGTCGTCCTGTTGTTGCTTTCTTTGGGTATTGACTATTGTGTTATTCCAGGCTTTCAGGGAGAACTCAGGCTGGGGCCCTATAAGCTTTCAGTACTCCCAAAGTGGTCTGATCCGTCTGATTTCAGCTCTCTTGATCTTAACTCTGCAAGTTCCTAACCTAGGTTTGGGTCTAAGCCAGGGGTTAAAATTTGGATTCAGTCAAAAGGCCGCACTTAAGGATCTGGAAGGCCACATGTGGCCTCAAGGCCGCAGGTTGCCCACCCCTGGGACTCTAAGCAATATCCTGTGGGCTTGATTGTTGGACTAAACAACTCTCAAAAACTCTTCTGGTTCAAGGTAACAGAAATGAAGACTCCCCTTTGGTCTGAGATTCCTGTCCTGGTTATTCTACTGCATGCTTTAGACTTAACTGTTGGTTGGAAATGAGACCCTATTTGGTTCCTAGAGTCAGAGCCACACGGTTGCTGCTTGCCTCTGTAGTCACTCTTTGCTCAGTACACAGCTTAGGGCCTGTGACTACTCTTTACCCCGGAACCCCACCCCTCGGTGCAGATTTTCTCTTCATTCTCTCCTGGATCTGTAATCCAAAACTGGGTAGTGAGCAACTGAGCTGCTAGTTTGTACCTTTTCCTGAACCCTGCACTAAGTCCTTCTTCTACATTGGATCTGGGACTTCTTACCCTGATACACAGGCTTTCTCTGTGCTGGAATGCTCTGCCATCCCCAGTATCTCCAGGTCTCTGTCTGCTTGGGCCCATCTGGGCTGCAAAAGTCATGCACTGTGATTGCTTGTCCCTTAGATTTCCCAATCAGGACTGTATCTGGTGCATTTTCTAGATCTGTTTAAAAGAATTGGGGGGTGGGGGGAAGCTCACTGTACTTCTTGTTACTCCAATATCTTGGCTCCCCTTAATGTCTTTAGAAACAAAGATTTAGATAGTAATAGTACAAACATATTAATACTATAAATTTAAAATAAACAGGCAATTTGAGTTAGACACAACTATATTAGAAAAAATACTAATGAAGCTATGGATCAAATATTCTATCCTCCTCAGGGCCAGTTAGTTTTTTCAGAAAAGAACTCTGGATCCATAACCTTAGCCAGCTGCCTCACAAATGTTTGATATTTTTCATCAGTGGGAATATGAATGTCTTAGGGAAAACCCATTACCATTATTGTAAAAACAATTTTAGTGTTTTATAGCACAGTAATATCATCTTTGTATAGGAAAGACAACCTAGTGCACAGTTGAATTTAGCTTTCGTTGCTTCAAAGGATATTGACATATGATCCAAAAGTTTAACATGTGAGTAGAAATTTTTAAAAAAGAAAGCAATACTGAACAGTTTCTTATGTACTGGGCATAGAAGAAATAGCCCCAAGGTATTAAAATGTTTTACAGACTGCTAAAATGAAGCAAAAAATTCTACTTTATATAAGTAGAAATTTGGAGTGAGGAAGGAGATTTCTAGAAATATTTTAGCAAACTAATTGACATATTAACCAAAATAGCTAAGGAAAATTGTGAATTTTTTCCCACATTTCCTCTTGGTAGAGGTTTGGGTCTTTTTTGGATAAAGATCTAATCCTTATTTGTGGTGAGAATCTCAATTTCTGCAGGTGAGCTATAACCAGGCAATGGCCATTTGCTTAATAATTACTAAATAGCTCTGGGGTTCTAGGTACACCATTAAAAAAAAAAACTATGTCTCTCCTGTTGGTTCATGGAAATGAGTGGTGACTGGGTAGTAAAAAGATATTGAGACAATCTATGCAAGTTCATTTTCTTGGCTGACTCTCAGTTACTTTACTTGCCTTTTCACATGCAAATGAGCTCCTCAAATTATCCTTAGGAGGTACAGATAAGACTATTTAAAATTTCACATCATTTACAAGATGTAAAATGATCCACACAAATCTCAAAGGGTCTTAGCTTTAAAAAGGTGCATATTCAGGCTGAATGGGATGTACCCTTTCATTTCTTTTCTCATTAACTTCTCAAAGCCTCAGTTCATACATTTGTAGAATAAGGATAACGATAATTACATTAACAAACTCATAGGGTTGTTGTGAAAATCAATTTAGACAATACATAACTATATTTAAACCAATCTGGGTATAGGGGGTGTTCAGGGAGGACTAGCTCCTCTGGTGTGAGGGTCTGCCACACCCTTTTCAGGGCTGCTCATCCACCTCTGGTGTCCACTTGTCTCCAGACTCTCACCAATAGCTCCAAGAAAGCCATAGCACTTGCAACAGCCACACCCTGATAAAACTCTCAGCAGACGGTTAAACCAGCTTGAGGGTAACTAACTGACAGGCCTCAAACCCACCCGTGAGTTAGTGGGATGTAGATATACCCCAAGCATGTGAAGACTTACCCCAGTAGAATGGTGCCCATAAGAACAGTTTGTTCTAAAGGCCATGAAGGCAGCTGAAGCAGGAACTTGGTCAAACATCAAGTACACCAAGGTCATCCACTGCATCCCAGGCCATTGCCAGTCTTCCTGTCTTTTGTCTTGCTACTGGACTCCAATGACTCTGGAAGAGAGAGTGAGGCATCTCATGATGTTGTTACTTCTCTTTGGACAACAACAAATCTAAATCAATATAAAGGTAAGCTATTTTTTTTTTCTATTAACAAAGCAAAAAAGGTTTTGGCCAAGAAGAAAATGTGCTGGTAATAGGAGAAAGTTGATGAGTATAAAGCTGTTTACATATCCTTCACAAAATATTAAATATGTATATAGATTCTTGTCAAATTGACCCTAGACTTGGTCATTCTAATATGGTGCAGTAGAAAGAATGCTGTATTTAAAGTCAGTGCACTTGGGTTTGAATCGTTACTTACTTACTACTTGCATGATCTTGGGCAAGATCACTCTATAAGAATATGATGTAGGATTTGAATTCCATCTTTCTGACTTCAAGTCTATCACTGTATCCATTGCATCACCTAACTGCCCCAACTAATTACTGACCAATACTTTCTGGATACTATGTTAGGTAGTGAGGATACAAAGACCAAAATTTGGTAAATGACACTTTTAAAACACAGAAGTTTAAATGCACCTTGAAAAATAGGTCACTTAGTTTATTGCCTAAAGGCAGCTAAGTGGTACAGTGGATAAAGCCCTGGATGTGCAGTCAGAAAAATCTGTGCTCAAATCCAGCCTCAGACACTTCTAGCTGTGTGAACCTAGGCAAATTACTTAACTTCTGTTAGCCTTATTATTCCTCATCTGTCTGATGGGAATAATAATAGCACCTACTTTTTGGGGTTGTTGTGAGGATCAAATAAGCTAATATTTGTAAAGTACTTAAAACATTTTAAAGTACAATATAAATGCTAGAAGATGTTATATCCTCAACAGCAGGGTGAAGATTATGGATTTCTACCAGTTTACCAGTTTATAATTGGTCTTGCATACCAGTTTGTATGAAGATAACTTGTGTTATCTTATGACATTTCTAAGGAAAAATACAAAACAATTTAGAAAAAAAACTATATTCTGTGACTTCATCATCTGGATTAATAATATCCCTTTAATCAACAAGAAGAAAAGTCCCTACATAGTTCAAAATATTTATAGCACCACTTGCTATGATAGCTAAAAATTGGAAACAAATTAGATGTTCATTATTTGGGGAATGGTTTAACAATCTGCGGTACCTTAATATGATGGAATATCATTGTGCTATAAGAAATCATGTGTGTGATGAATACAGAGAAGCATGGAAAGAGCTATATGAACTGATGCAGAATGAAGTAGCAGAGACAAGAAAACAATATACATGGTAACTACAATAATATAAATGGAAAGAATAACTATACACCAAAAAATCAACACTAAATGTAACTAAATGTAACAAAGATCAGGCAGGTCTCAGATGAAGAGATATGAGAAGATACACCCAATCTACCCCTTGTGGAGGGGAAGGGGGGTCCACAGGTGTTATACATTGCACAGGTTTTTGGACTTCTTCCGTGTATTGATCATTTTATACAACATCATGTTATACAATATATATGTAGTCTCCATTACTTCAAAGATTTAGAATTTCATTGCTATAGGTACTGCCTTCACATGCCACAGTGACTCAGTAGTTAGTCTTTCAGAATGTTTATGGCTGAAAAATTCATTACTCTGAAGCTAACTTGATGATGAGCTTCCAGAAGCTTAGCTAAGATAGTCCCCAAACAATCTACATGCCGTCCATCACCTGGCCTATACCCAAGGTCTACCCAGGTTTGTAAGTCCTGCCAGAACTTATGTTTTAATGGCAGACTCCAAGAACCAAGAGTCATCTCCACACCATGACGAGGCATCAGAAGGGGACTTAAGAGGAGTGTGTTTTTCAATATATACAATAAAGATAAAACAAGGCTTTAGAACAAATGAGATAACATGTGGAAAGTTCTCTGGTTATGATATATTATTACAGGATATAAAACTCTAAAACGGACTCAAATTGGAAACCTTAATTTAAATATAAAATTGTCAAATATTAAGTTTTGAGATTTTAAGGATATAAAAATATAGACATTCTTATGTTAGGGTAATGAGATATATGGTTATTAGTATTATTATTCTATTGGTTCTATTTAGCTCATTTATCTGCCTTTTCTCCTTAGGCAAGTCCCTTAAGCACCATCTTTCTTCTTCTGACTTTCAATTAGTTAAACAAATACCATAATAGTATAATATATAATATATAACTATAATAAAATTAACAAATCTATAATAGCTTCAACACTTTGAGTTCTTTAAAATAAAATAATAGCTCATAATTTTTTAGACTTTCAGGTTTACTAACCCTTTCCTCCATTCCCTATAACCTTGCCTGTAGGTAGAGTAAATATTGGTGTCTTTATTTTACATATGAGAAAACTGATGGTCACAAAGATGAAGAGATTTACTCTTAGTTGCATAGATAATAGATGTTAGAGTCAAACTTTGAATCCAAATCTCTCCTTATTCCAAGTCCAATGTTCTTTCCACCACACTGCCTTTCTCGATATAACCAATCCAACCCAATTCAACCCAATCCTTGTTTATTAAGTATCTATTATGTACAAAGCACTGCTTTACATCCTAAAGTACAAAAACTAAAAAAAAAAAAACCACTACGGAAAATAGTTCCTGAACTCAAGAAACTTATGTTATATAAATAATATATAGATACTTACCTAGTTTATATAAATACAAACTATGATTACCATGTTCACATTTTGACTATCTTTTGATTTCTTATTTTTTATTATAAAATAGGAATGATCATTATCTCAAAGAATTAATTTTTAAAATTATTTTTGACCATGTAGCCAAGAAAGAGGAAAACAGAGTATAGGAATATAGTGTTTGAAGAAACCCAAATTCCTAAAAACCATCTATTCTTAATGAAAGGCCTCTGTTTGAATCTTGCCTCTACTCCCTTAGGCAAGTCATCCCTGTTCTGTGGGTCCCAATTTCTTTATCTGCAAAATGGCGGGGTGAGGGGGAGAAGGCTGGTAGACTAGAAGATATTTTTATGGTTCCTTCCAATTTTAAATTCTATGATCCTGTGTTTATTTTTTCATGATTCAGTTTGGAATATAAATAAAACCCTTATAATATGTGCTCTAAGGATTATAGTAGTTTATTAAAAAATATTTCTTCCCTTTGATTTTATTTTAAAATACTTAAAAAAATATCATGATGTGGTAGAGAAAATACAAACTTTAAGTAAACATGTTCTCTTCCTTCATGATGCTTACATTTTCTTGTTCCAAAGGTCACTAAAGGCAAGTTTTGATTTGAAACACCACAAAATTTGCATTAACTTGAAAGCCCCAGTTACTGAAGGAGCTGGAAATGAATATTGGAATTAAATTAATGCTACAAAAAAAGAGTCATTTTTTTCTTTAATCACTCCATTGATAGAATCATTCCAAAGCTCACTAGAGCATTAAAGATAATAGGATCAGAGATTTAGAGGTAGAAAGAACCATAGAGGACATACACATATATAGTCGAATCCTCTCATTTTACAGATCACATCGGCTTGCCTAATACCAAGATGTGACATTAAATAGAGCAAGACTTCATTCACCAAGATGTAGAGAAAAGAGCTCCAGGGCCTGGAGTAAGAAGCCCTTGGTTCTGGTCCTAGGTCTGACACTTAGTAGCTGTGGAACAAGTTGCTTCAAATCTAGTTCTTTTGTCTATAATTCAATACCTTGGGGATCTATGATTCATTCGTGACAGGCCTTCCCTTTGTCATAAATCCTTTGTGACTTAGGTGATCTTTTAAGGGTTGCCTAAGGCCAAAAAGTCCATCACTTTGAGGCCTACCTGGTGAGAAAGACTACTTGGCTATGTTAGTCCTTAAACCACACTCAGTCTACACTTGAAACCTTTTCAACTTGGTAAGCATTGACAATAAGCTAAGCTCTGCAGGCACAACTTTGGAGATCCCAGGGCTGCCTCCATTCCCCAGAAAGACCTAGGAAGAGGTTTGCCTATAAGATTGGGCAAATAATATTTGCATCACCTACCTCACAAGGTTTTCTGTGGAAAGTGCTATATAAATGAGCGCTATTATTAGAACATGAATCATAGTTACACTATTTCACAGAATCAGAGTGTTGTAGTGGAAAGAATTCTGGCCTTGGAGTTAGGAGAAACCTGGCTTAGGATACTGTCTCTGTCACTTAACAGCTGTGAGATAACAGTCAAGTCACTTACCCTACCTTTGGTAGCTAGGTGGTGCAGTGGATAGTGGGCCTGGAGTCAGGAAGACCTGAGTTCAAATTTGATCTCAGATACTCACTAGCTGTGTGATCCCGGGCAAGTCACTTAACCTCTGTTTGCCTCGGTTTCCTCATCTGTAAAATAGGAATAATAATAGCAGTTACCTCTCAGGATTGTTGTGAAGATCAAATTAGATAATATTTGTTAACATGCTTAGAACAATGCATGGCACATAGTAAGCTCTAGATAGCTATCGAAGAGTTCCCATACTGAGGTAGTTCCCACAGTTGATGAAATCATAGATGTTTGACATATTGAGGTAAACAGAATCATGAGATCATAGACCTAGAGCCTGAGAAGCCACTACTAATCATCAGAGATGGGACCTAAACCCAGGTCCTCTGGTTCTACTGTACTACATGTAGGAAGGCAGAAGGGAAGGCTGAATGGGTCCCATGAAATATGCCTACATAGGGAGGCAACACATTGGAAGAAGCATTGGAATGAGAGTCAGGAGAAATCTGAATAATAATAATAATAACTAGCAATTATACAATGCCCTAAGGTTTGCAAAGCACTTTACACATATTTCACTTGATACTCATAACAACCTTGGGAAGGTAGGTATTATTAACCCCACTGATACAGATGAAAAAATTGAGGCAGACAGAGATGACTTGATAGGATCACACAGCTAAGCTACTATCTGAAGGTGGATTTGAATTCAACTCTTCCTCGCTTCATGTCCAGTGATCCATCCATTGTGCCAACCAGCTGCCACCTAACATTTATGAACTGTGTAACAGTGGTCACTTGCCCTCAAATACGGGTGCTGGGAGGCTCAAATGAGATATGTGTGAAGTGCCATGTAAATCTCTACATGTACTCTGAGAATGTTAGCTAATATAAAAAACCAATGTTTTCTAGAAATGCCAGCTATGAATATTTTAGGATATGTGATGACCCCCACCCCCCACCCAGTGTCAGCAATTACCACTAAAACCCTTCAGAGCTCATAAGAAGAATAAGGGGACCTGGAAAGCAACATGCAATAAATAAAATAAGCACTCACTTGAGGAAGGCTAATTAATGAGGTGCTTTCAACAAAACTACAGTTGATGAAAATACTTGGAAAAAAACACTAGGATTCAAGGCACTGTATTGTCTTGTACTATACTGCCTCGGGCTTTTCAAACCAGCCTGGAGAAAACACTCCAGAACACAATGGATAGAGCAATCCTGCCCTGGCACCAAGAAGGGCCAAATGACCTCAGGGGCCTTTTCCATCTTTGGTTTCTTTGCAGCTTCAGTAGCTGCCCAGAGCTTCTGCAAACTTAAATAAGTCCTTGGTACATTTTTGTTGAAAAACAAAGAAAAACCATTAAATATATGATTCATTGGAACAACTCTGAACTAGATTTTTTTTTTTTTACCACAAGGTGCTGTGTGACTGACTAATTGAACAGCACTTGTTACTAGTGAAAATCCTTAAAATAACAAATTATCAGTCATAACCACCAGCCTGTTTTCAAGCAGAATAGCTTAGTGCTTTCTGGATTCCAGAGGAATTAAATTGTGTTGTAGAACAGTTACTTGCCAAGAAGAGTATGATTATTTTTTAATTGGAGCTTTTTTCAAATCACTGTTTCCAAGCAGCCTCTTCTCTGAAAACATTATAAACTCAATTTTCTAGTTTCTTTATTAAAGAGATATCAAATTTGATGAGGACTTTAGAATTTCATCCACATCTTTAATCTTGATTTTTGTGTTTTTTTAAAAAAAAAACCTGAACTTTAGTAAGAGTGAAAAATAAAAGTCAAAACTTCAAGTTATAGAGGGAAGGAAATGGGCCTAAAATGAGGCTTTTGGTTTATTTCTTTGTGACATACTTACACATGTGTGTATATATTTCATTTCTTGCTGAAGTAGTCTTTCGACAATATGCTGTAGAAAAAGTTTTGCAGCCAAACTGTAAAACTCAGGAAAGGGAGGTTTAAATGGCAAGTGTTTGGCAGAAGTGTCCTTACTGCAGGACAAACTTAACTGCTACAACAAAGAAGCATTCATAAGTCCAGAAAGCCACTTAATGCTTGAGCTATGTCACCAGTTAAACATAAGGTGGTTCGTGTTGCTGCTGAGGTTTATTAGGAAAATCCAAAGGCGTGGCAAGAACCACATGAAGATGGACCTGGCATGTTCCTGCCAGCTGGATGTTTCTATATCTTGTCATTGTGTTGGTACTCAGTCATTTTAATCATGTCCACCTCTTCATGACCCCATTTGAGGTTTTTTGGCAAAGATACTGGAGTGGTTTGACATTTCCTTCTCCAGGTCATTTTACAGATGAGGAAACTGAGGCAAATGGGGTTGAATGACTCATCCAGGGTCACTCAGCTAGTAAGTGTCTGAGGCCAGATTTGAATACAGGAAGACCAGGCTTCCTGACTCCAGGCCTGACAGTCTATTCATTGTACCACCAAGCTGCCCCTAAGATTTCTATATCTTATTACATCTTAACCACTTTGGTAAACAGGTTTCATCAGACTGAGACAATAATTACCTTTTAGAGTTGAGCAAAACCAAGTAGCTTAAAGGTTATAAGCTCAACAAGGAGAGCGGCCAACTGTAGAGGAAAAGGTACCACCAGACTTCACGTCAGGAAGATGGGTTTGAGTCCCACTTCTGCCCCATATGCTGGCTTTGTGACCCTGGCCAAGTCCTTTAACTCCTGAGGGCCCCTGGCAATCCACTGCCTATACAAACTGCAAGACAGTGGCTGAGCTACCAGAGCAGAAGAATTTTCCTCGCTGGGAATCCCCAACATTAGTGCAATACTTTCTCTGATCCTTATTGCCTGAGTGACCTTGGGAAGTTGTTAAATTCTTCCTGACCTCAGCTTCCACATTTATAAAATGAAGGGATTGGACTAGATGGTCTCTGAAATTCCTTCCCACTTGAGACCTGGGATCTTATTATTTCATAATGATTACTAATTAATAATAGTAATTATTAACCATGATTATCAGTTGCAAGAAATAATTACCAATAGTATTAAGCATTAATTTACTGTTGAAGTATGAAATATTATTATTTTAAATTATTAATAAACATGAATAACAATAACAATGATGATAACTAGCATTTCTTGTTTTTTGGTGAGGCAATTGGGGTTAAGTGACTTGCCCAAAATCACACAGCTAGTAAGTGTCAATTGTCTAAGGATGGATTTGAACTCAGGTCTTCCTGATTCCAGGACCAGTGCTCTATTCACTACACTCCCTAGTCGCCCTGATAGCTAGCATTTCTAACACTAAAGTTTGCAAAGTGCTTTACACACATATAATTTGATCCTCAAAAAAAAACCCTGTGCTATTATCATTCCTATTTTATAGATGAGGAAATGGATAAACAAACAAATAAAATCACAGAGATATCAATAAAGGGAAGTTCACCCATACCAATTAGTTGAGAGAGAGAGAGAGAGAGAGAGA
>NW_020954687.1:2973030-2974782 GCF_900497805.2 Vombatus ursinus
TTAGGTAAACTACTGATGGAATAAAGCCATCTCCTTCAGCTATTAGAAACAGGCTTGCATCTCTTGAATGTTTTGAAATGAGAGATATATGGAAAGATCACAGACTGAGCCAAATAAGAATGAGAAAGGAAAGCAATTAAGTGGAAATCAAAGTAAATATATTTGAAATATTTAGTTGATTCTACCTGTCGCTTCTTGGCTGTCTGCCATATTTTTTGCTTTTAGCATGTTAAAACCAACTGGGAAAAATGACTCCTCAATGTCTTTACACTGCTAGAATGCTGGGAATTTTTTAAAAATCCAAAAAATGTGCTAAACTCTAAACAAAAAACATGTTGAGACATGAGGGAGTGGTTAGCTAAATGGAAATAAAAGTGACTATCAGGATAATAATAGCTGATATTTTCATAACACTGTAGGGTTTGCAAAGTGATTTTCCATATTCTGTAACCCATTTGAGCTCCACAAATGTGAGGCAGGTTCCACAGAGATTATCATTGCCATTTGACAGATAAAGAAATTGAGAGGCAAATCCTAGAGGCAAAGTGACTTGTCTATGATCACATAACAGCTAAATGTCAGAGGCAGGATTCAAAGCGAGGATTCTCACTTTACCACAAAAGATTGTTGTGAGGATGAAATGAGATATAATGCAAAGTACTTTGCGAACATTTAAAGACCATATAAATGCTAGCTATTATTGTATCCTCATTACCTGGCAAGGATTCTTTGCACATAGGAAACATTGAATACATGTTTGTTATATTGAAGAAAAAAAAAACCAAAGAGAGGTCATAAGGCTAGTTAGCAGCAGAGGTCTAGCAGGGGTGGAAAACCTGTGGTCTTGAGGCCACATGTGGCCCTCTAGATCCTCAAGTGCAGCCCATTGACTGAATCTAAACTTCACAGAACAAATCCCCTTAATGAAAGGATTTGTTCTATAAAACTTGGACTTGCCCAAGTACAGGGCTCTAGTGCAGGTTCCCCATCCCTGCTCTAGCCATTAGGTTTAGTTAGACTTTTGCCCAGGGCTCCAGGATTTAAAAGGATGCAAAGATCACTTTCAAGGTTTTCAGCTGGTAAGGAATAGCTAAACTTAGTACCTGGCTAGCAAAAATAATTAGCTAGACAGGAAGTTACCAGGTAGTTCCTTCCCCACTCTTAGAGGTAAGTTCCATCCCAGTCTGCTCTCTTCTCCCAGCATCTCTCTTCAAGTTCTCCCCCAGTGAGGCCTCATGGTCCCAGGTCTGTTCCCCTCTACCCCAACCCACACCAATGATTTTGCCTTGAAAAGGTTTATATTAGGATACATTTCCTTCTACTTGTCCCAGGCTTGTTTTTTTGCTGCATGCTGCAGGGCAAAAATTGCTACTTTCAGCCTTGGACTTAGTGCTTAGTTCTCAAGTATTTTCACTACCCAACTCCCTGATTGACATAATTTCTCCACAAAAAAGAAAACAGGAAATCTCCCCCCCCCACCCCTGAGTAAGCTGCAAAGCCTTTGAAGCCAGGAGGAAAGGAACAGAAGGGAAAGGCCCAGGAGGTAGAGCAGAACGGCAGCTCACTCTGTTTGTGTAACCTTGCCAGGCCACACCACAAAAACACCTATTTGGAGCTTGGCAACTTTTTGTGGCCTCTTTGGACTTCTCTTTAACAATTGCCAGAAATTCTAGTGATACTAAGCTCTGTAGGATGAGAAATGGATGGATTCTAGACCCTAGCAGGGATGGGGAACCTGTGGCCTCAAGGCCA
>NW_020954687.1:2974816-3013265 GCF_900497805.2 Vombatus ursinus
CATGTGGTCTTCTAGGTCCTTGGGTATGGCCTTTAGACTGAGTCCACGTTTTCCAGAACAAATCCTTTCATTAAGGAGATTTGTTCTGTGAAGTTTGGATTCAGTCAAAGGGCTGCACTTGAGGACCTAGAGGGCCACATGTGGCCTCAAGGCCATAGGTTCTCTACCCCTGCTAGACCTCTTCTGTTAACTAGCCATATGACATCTCTTTGTTTTTTTTTCCTTCAATACAACAAACATGTATTCAATGTTTCCTATGCACAAAGAATCCTTACTAGGTAATGAGGATACAACAATAACTAGCATTTATATGGTCCTTTAAAGGTTTGCAAAGTGCTTTGCCTGTTATCTCATTTGATCCTCACAACAATCCTTTGTGGTAGGTGCTATTATTATCCCCATTTTGCAGATAAAGCAACCAAGTCTTGTAAGAGGTTAAGTGACTTATCCAGGGTCATACAGCTAATGTCTACAACAGGATTTTAACTTGGGACTTCCTGTTTCCAAGTGCAGTGTTATATTCACTGCACTATCTAGCTGAAAGAAAAACTAATTAACTGACTAGTTCATTGATATCAACTGATAATCAATGGGGGAGCACACCAGTAGGGGTTCATGAGCTGTAGTATCAGGAAATTCCCCTAATTCTTCAGGGTTGCCCCCTAGAACCTGGAGATGTCCAATAGAGCTTGCAGGAGCTTGGATAATAGCTTCAGAGTCTACTCCTAATTTCATTGTTAGGACGTGTTTCCTGATATCAGGCCTAAATTTGCCCCTTTGTAGGTTTTATCCAATGCTCCTGGTTCTGCTCTCTGAGCCACACAGAACATAACTAATCCTTCCCCAGATGACAGCCCTTCATCTATTTGAATTCTTCTATCAGGTCTTCTCTGAGTCTGTTTTCTCCAGGCTAAACATGCACAGTTTCAATTAAGTAAGTACAGAGTTTTTATACATAATATGAAGAATATTTTCTTCTTCTTTCCCTGAGAAACAGTGTGGATAGAAAGCTGGCCTCACCATCCCAAATACCAGAGTCCAAGTGCTACCTTCAACATCTACCTGCCCATAAGTGACCCAAGTCACTAAATCAGAGATACAAATAACTCCCTAAAACTCAAGTTGTGGAGTTTGTGCCAACCTTACAGAGAGAGGAGTTTCCTTATCCAGGAATTTCCTATAGCAATGAAATCTCAGATCCAGTGCCTAAATAAGGTGTCCCAAAGGTCTTAGTGCAGGTTTAAGCTTTACTGCACTAAGACTTTTGAAGCACTCTATGCTTTTCCTGATGAAAAAACTTAGCCATATGATCTTGGATAAATCATCATACCTCTCTGGGCTTCAGTTTCCTCATCAATACATCAAAGGGACTAGATTATCTCTAAGGTTTTTTTTTTTAATTCCATGCTATATCAAAAGATCAAATATAAATTGTTTACTATGTCTTTACAAAATAGGTGGCATAGTACATAGGGAATTGCACTTAGAGACAAAAAGACTTGAGTTCAAATCCTGCCTCAGACACTTACTAGCTGTGTGGCCCTGGGCAAATCACTTAGCATCAGCCTTAATTTCCTCATCTGTAAAAGAAAGATAATATAGCACCTATCTCCAAGGGTTGTTGTGAAGATCAAATCAGAACACATGTAAACAGCTTTGCAAACCTTAAATTGATCAATAAATGCTAGTTGTTATTATATATAATGATGCTAGGCATTTAAAATTGTCATTAAAATGTTTACTTTAGATAATATAAATTTCTAAATAAATTTAACAAAAATGTTTACTTTAGACATTATTTCTCTTTTTCTCCTCTTGGCTACCTTGAGCACTTGTTCCTTTTTATAAACTAATTGTTTTTCAATCAACAGGCATTTATGTTCTTTCCCTTTCACCTTTTTCCCCTTCAAAGGAGAGGAAGAAAAAGGAAGGAAGGAGGGAAGGAAGGAAGAAGGAAGGAGGGAAGGAAGGAAGAAGGAAGGAGGGAAGGAAGGAAGAAGGAAGGAAGGAGGAAAGGAAGGAAAAAGGAAGGAGGAAAGGAAGGAAAAAGGAAGGAGGGAAGGAAGGAAGAAGGAGAAACTCATTTTAATAAATAGTTAAGTAAAACACTTTCCCAGATTGGCCATGTCTAAAAACGTATGTCTCATTCTGCATATTCAGTGTATCACCTTTCTATCAGGAGTTGGGTAATATTCTTCATCATCAGTTCTCTGGAATCATTCATTTTTTTCTTCAGACTTTTTCTTTCCTCTGATTCCTAGCTCCTTTTTCTTCTCTTTTATCCTAAATTTTTTTTTGTAATTTTCATTTCATTTTTTTATTCTGAACTTAAATACCAAATAAATTGAGGATTTCCACATTGTAGAACACAAGGAAATTGTACACGAAACCATGAGTCATCATTAGATAGCACTTGTTTTTATTTTTAAATATATGGTAAATTCAGCATTGAACTTTGAAAGCTGACTTTCTCACCTGTGATTCCATCTGTTCTCTTCTGTTAGGGAAGGGAACCCTAATACACCTTTATTTCATATCTTTCCCTTTCCCAAATTGAAAAGAAGAAAGCTAAAATCCTTGTAAAAAAATATGCACAGTTGGACAAAACAATTCCAAACTGGCCATGTCCAAAAAGTTTGTCTCATTTTGTAATTTTTTCTCTTAATTCTTTCAACCTTCTTTGCCTTGGCCATAGTTGATCCCAAATTTTCACTCTCTCTGTTTTCAAACTTTTTTTATTTGCTCATTACTTCTTATTTGATGTAGCAAATTTCAAGATATATTTAATTGGTTTTTCATTGTACTTATCTACTTTACTACAAAAAGTAAAAATACCACTTAAATGAGTGTTAGAACCTAAGACCTCAAATGTGGATGCCCATGCCCAAAATGTCACAAAAATGTTTTTACTTCTTTTTTTTTTGTTTGTTTGTTTTTTTGTGAAGTAATCAGGATTAAGTGACTTGCCCAAGGTCACACAGCTAGTAAGTGTCAAGTGTTTGGTCTGAGGCCAGTTTTGAACTCAGGTCCTCCTGACTTCAGGGCCAGTGCTCTATCCACTGTGCCACCTAGCTGCCCCAATGTTTTTATTTCTTATAGAATGTAGTAGCTATATTTTTATCATCATAGGAAGAGTACCAGGAATATATAGCATTACAGAAGCTAAAAAAGGAGAGAGTTGAAAGACAGGGAATGGTCAAATACTTCAGTGAGGTCAAAGATGGCTCATCTCATTTGGGAATTAGAAAATCACCAGCAACCTTTGAAAGAAGGCTTTCAGGAGAGTCAGGGCAGGGGTGGAAGTCAGTGTGGTATACTGGCTAGAATGCTGTTCTTGGAGTCAGGAGAACCTGGGTTCAAATTCTGCCTTTGACATGTAGAAGCTATATGACCATAGGCAAGTCATTTAACCTCTCTATTTCTTTACCTGTACAATGAGTGGGTTAGATTAGATATTCTCTAAGATCTCTTCTGGTTCTAAGTCTGTGATCCTATAATAAGTTCTGTGGAAAGGATTTAAGATATGATGAGGAAGTAGACACAGCCAGTGTTGACTATGCTTTCAAAAAGTTTAGTGATTGTAGAAAAGAGAGGAAAAGTATGGTGGTTTGATAGGGTAGCAGTAGGATAGCATAAGTATGTTTAGTTGTGCTATATTTCATTTTAAAAAATATATTTTATTGATGCTGTTATCTTTACATTGGTTATTTTCCTCTCACCTCCTCCAGACTGAACCCTACTTTATGATAAAGAAAAACAACTAAACAAAAACATCTAATACAAAAGCTGATAATGGATATAGTATTCTAATCTAGTAGAATTTAATATAATCATGGTGTCACTGAACTTCAGAGTTGGAAGAGATCTCCTTAGTATCAATCTTGTCCCATTTACATTTGAAAAAGAATCCCACCCACTACACACACACAACAAACTCAAGTGGTCACCCAAACTTTGTTTGAAGACTTTTGCTAGTAAAGAATCTAACCAATTCTACTTTGGGATCACTCCAAATATTCATGCTGTACTAGCCCTACAGAGGCACTGAAGCTTTGGCAGTGTAAAAGAAAATAAACAGGCAACATAAGGCTCCCTCCTCCTCCAAAGATTCTGTGTGTACCAGGACGACGTTTCTTTTTTGACCCTGAACCAGTGTATCTACTTTAAAGAGACTCTTATTTTGCTTTGAATGAACTTTTCTCCTTGGACTTTGTTTACCTAGGACTTATTCACTTCCTATCACTTTAAAGACCTGTGGAATTTCAGCAGTGGGCTCTGAGTTAATTTCTTTTCTTTTTTTAAATATTAATTAATTCATTTTTAGTTTTCAATTTTGAGTTCATTTCTACTGAGCCTTCACACCTGAATATACAGAGATGATAGAACAAATTTAAAAAAGAACTAATGATTCAAAGGTAAACCATCTCATTCTTAGCTTTTTGGCTATAGCTACGGAGAATACAAAAGTCGCTGCCTCAGAAGCTGAATTAAATATGCCATACATGCAATCAGCTCATTTTTTAAACTGTCTAAACAGAAACCTTCTTGCTTTGTGTCCTCTCAGAGAGGACACAAACCTTTTAGAGCTTTCTTGAGGGAAAAGCCCTGGAGAGAGAGAGACAGACAGACTTTAGGAAGCAAGACATATAGAGGAGATGGCTCCCAATTTTCAGTTTATCTTCCGAAAGATTTTGTGTAATTTCCTCTTGAGCAAGATCAAGAATTGTCTTTCTGTCCCTCTGTCTCTCTCTGTCTCTCTTTCTGTCTTTGTCTCTGTGTCTCTTATGTACTCTGCATATTGTCTGGTACATTCTAATCTGTGTAACCTCTCTGATTTCTGTTTGCTATCTGCTCGGATAAATGAGTTTATTAGCTATTTAATATGTGTGACTGTCTTTTATGTAACTAACATTTGGTGGATACAAACTTGGGGCCTTTTAAGAGATAGCAACCAGGAAAGTGATTTGAACCTAATAACAAAATCATTTCCCCTAGACTATCAGTACTTAAGGGAGTAGATAGATATAATTCTAGTCTAGTATCCCATCTCTGGGGAGAGAAGTGATGCCAGCCTTGTGTCCACAATTTCCTGCTTCTCTCCATGCAGGAATCAGAGTCTCCCTTGGAGGGAGGTGGGCAAGATTCCAGAGATATTTCTTCCTGAAAGCCACATTTAGACACACCCATGTGGACATACACATAAGCTACATGGAAAATACACCTTTCATATGGACAACACATTCTTAGCTGTGAATCATTTTAAGTAATGCTGGAATGTGATGAATAAGACATTTCTGGAATATAAGCTTTTAGGATACGAATAGCATGTAATGTTATTAACAAAGAATATGTTATGCTAATTCTTTCTATTATCATTTCTACATTTTTCCACTGAAGTTCTCTGCTAATGTCTCATTCTGGTATGGAGTTGACTCTGGGTTCCTGAAGGCCATGCTAACAGAGCACCAGCCCTGGTAGGTTCTACCAAGCCAGAAAAGACTTCTAATACAGCTTCAATTCAAGAACCAACCCTGCCAAGGAGCTTAGAGAAGTTCATAACTAGAGACTGGCCGCAAGGTATTGAATTGTTCTGGCTGCAGGAACTTAAGCCCTTTATTAAAGTGTTAAGGGGATGCAATTCATGTTAACGAAGGCAGTACCCTCACCAAGGCTGATTCATAGAGTCATAGATCCATGAGATATGGAAGTAAGCATTTGTGAATTATCAGTACTGTGCAAAATATAGAGGAAGTTCTAAGAGACCAACATACTGCTCAAAACAATGGTGCATAATGGAAGCAAAATTACATACAGTATCTTGCTTGTATTTGTATTTATCTCTTTATATTCTGTATATATGTATATATGTATGTGTCATCTTCTCTAATAGAACGTAAGCTAAGGGGGGCAGCTAGGTGGTGCAGTGGATAGAGTACTGGCCCTGGAGTCAGGAGGACCTGAGTTCAGACACAAAACACTTACTAGCTGTGTGACTCTGGGCAAGTCACTTAACCCAATTGAAAAAAAATAAATTATATATATATATGTATATATATAGGGGTTGTTTCATTTGTATTTCCCAAGTCTGTCACGGTGCCTGGTATCTGACAGGCACTTAATAAATGCTTATTGGGGCAGTGAGGTGGCGCATAGAGCTCCAGCTCTGGCCTTGGAGTCTGGAGGACCTGAGTTCAATTCCAGCCTCTAATACTTACTAACTGCGTGACCTTGGGCAAGTCACTTAACTCTGATTGCCTCACCAAAAAGCAAAAAAAAACCCAAAACAAAACCTTAGTGATTGATATAAAAAATAGCATAAAATTCTACTAAAGGTTTAAAGGATTGAGTCACCAGAAGAGGTGGGCTCACTGAAGAGAAAGGGTCAACTCTCTCTGATGACCCTGAAAGCTTCACCTTTCAAGGTATCAGTACCATAAGTCTGCCCCTACACAAGGGTTGCTTCTCAGGATGAGGGCTGAGGGCACTTGGCTAGAAGCATTGCAGGGTTCTAGGCTGCCTTCATAGGGATGAGGGGAGACAGTGATCAGGGTGGTGGTGGTAGTGTGACTTTGCCTGGCACCCACTGCCTCCCATCTCTCTACTTCCAGGACTCCTGTTCCTATCTGATCATTGGCAAGGATGATACTTGTAATACTGACCTCACAGGGTTATTATACTAAAAGCACTTCGTAAAAATTAAATTCTTAAAATTCTTATGCTAAGAAAATGATTAAAATGTCTATATCCTTTGACTGAGAGGTCTTATTAAGCCCAGATATGTACCCTCAAGGGGTTAAAGACATAAAGGCACCATATATACCATACTATATATAATAGCACTTTTTGTGTTAGCAAAGAACTGGACACAAAGTAAAAGCCAATGATCAGATGATGGCTAAACACATTGTGGTCCATGACTATAATGGAATGGACAGCAAGAAACAATAGATGTGAGGAATACAATGAAGCATAGAGAGGCTTTTATGAACTGCTGCAAAATGAAGAAAGCAGAACCAGAAAAACAATATGTATAATAGCTGCAACAATGTAAATGTTATTGTTCTGTCTCTGTTGAGGTTATTTGTATAAGGCAAAAGAAAAAATTCTGCTGCAACACAGGGAGATGAATTAGGATTCTTCTTCTGTTTTCCTCTGCTCCCCTGTTAGAATCACCTATTTATTTTAGCTACTTCTTTCTCTTCCTACTAGGCATGACTGTCTCTCCAGCTGCTGCTCCAGGAAGGGGTCTCCACACTATGTAGGGGTCTCTTTGAATAATCCTAGAACAGAACACTAGAGAAGGCTATATGATCTGCTTTGGCAGTTCACTTAGCTACCCACCAGACAGAAACCACTACTGTACTCACATTTTGCCTGGGGAAAAGTTAGATTCATACTTATACTCTGTTTTGGGAATTTATGAAATATAAATCAATAAAATTATCTTTCATTTAGCACCAGAGTTCCCGGCTGGGAAGATCTCAACAGAAAGTCTATTTTCACTATCTCCATCTCTTTTCTCAGTATATGATATCACTGCCCTTTTCTCTCACATCTCATTTCTAATAATGAATCAGAAATTTCCATGGATGGCCACACTTAAATTTTATGCCAGCTTTCACTGTTAATTTAATAGAATGTAAACAAACTTTGTAGAATAGGCAAACTTTGGACTTCTGTTTTTCCAAGGAGGTAGGGGGAAAAGGAGGGACAAAGAAAGATTACAGTCTTCTACCACTTTTCATGAGTAGAAAGTTCATCAAGGAAAGGTCTGCCGAGATATGTCTCTGGTTATCATCTTCGCTTTCTACTGGCTGTAGCAGGTAGGGCAGTGGCTAAGATCTGGTGGCTGCCCAAATCCTAGTAATACCACCCATCTCCAAAACTCAACCACTTCAGCTTCTCTTTCAAAACTCTGAGTTCATGCACATACATTTTTCCTGTTTCTCATGACAATTCTTCTCTAGGGCAAGGAGCAGGTAACACTTTTTTTTAAGTCACAATCTCTTTAGTTAATTGATCAAAACAAACTGAAGATATCTGACCCAAACAGAAGGTTTCATTTCAGCTGCCGCAAACTCTTTGGTAAAGAGGTATTACAATAGAAAGAACAATAAAAAAAAAAATAGCTGAGTGCTATATAATTATAATGATCAAACTTGGTCTCAAAGAAGAGGTGAAAAAATGTACATCCCTTCCTTCTTTACAGAGGTAGGATACTATTTGGACAGAATATTATATATACTATCAGACTCAGATTAATTTTATCGAATTGCTTTTTCCCATGTTTTTTTCTTTGTTACAGTGGATAGCTCTGGGCAAGGAAAAGCAAGGGATATATTTGCTTGTTTTTTTTTAGGCAATTGGGGTTAAGTGACTTGCCCAGGGTCACACAGCTAGTAAGTGTTATGCGTCTGAGGCTGGGTTTGAACTCAGGTCCTCCTGACTCCAAGGCCAGTGCTCTATCCACTGTGCCATCTAGCTGCCCGGCAAGGGATATATTTGGAAATGGATATAAAGTAAAGCAGAAACAGTTTCTGTCCTCAAGGAGCTTAGAGTCCAAAGGCGAAACCAGGAAAGGCCTCTTGTAGAAAGTGGGAAGGTGAAGCATTCCAGTCATGGGGAACAGCCAGTGCAAAGGCTTGGAGATAGATGATATAAGTAGGCCAGTGCAACTAAATGATAGAGTACATGGAGTAAAGTGTAAGAAGAATGGAAAGGTGGTAAGGAGTCAGGTTATGAAAAGTTTTAAATGCCAAACAAAGGTGTTTATATTTGACCCTGAAGGTAATAGGAACCATTGGAACTTATTGAGGAGGGGCAATGTGGTCAGACCTATGCTTTAGAAAAATTACCTTGAAAACCGAGCGGAGGATAGATTTGAGTGGGGAGAGACCACCTAGAAGGCTATTGCAATAGACCAAATGAGAGATGTTGAGCTCCTGCAGTATGGTAATGACTGTATGAGTAGAGAGAAGGGTACAAACAAGAAAGATGCTGCAAAGGTAGAAATGACAAGATTTGCCAATGGACTGGTCTGTGGAATAAGTGACAGAGGGAAATTGAGCTTTACGCACTATAGCTGTAAATATGGGTAACTAAAAGGATGGTGACGCCTTCCACAGTAATAGGGAAGTTCACAAGAGAGGAGGAGCTACGGGGGAAGATGATGAATCCTGTTTTGGGTATGTACGGGATTGAGGTGCCTAAAGGAAACCCAGTTTGAGATGTTTACAAAGTAGTCATTGATGTGTGAATATAACTCAGGAGAGAAACTATAGGTCTGGGAATCATCTCCATAGAGTTGATAATTCAACTAAAGGGAGCTGATAAGATCACAAAGTGAGACAGTACAGACTCTTAGGGGACACCATGATGTAGATGAAGAACTATTAAAGGAGACTGAGGAGAGGTCAGACCAATTGTTGATATCTTGACTAGAGGGTGAATTGGATTTAAGTGAGGCGGAGTTGCACAAAGTCGTTGGCCTCACTCTGTCTTCCACAGTCATCAAAGTCTGGTAGCAAGACAAAAGTCGAGAGGACTGGGGATGGCCTGGGGTGGTATCTTTGATGTCTGACCAAGCTCTAAGCAAGCGCTCCATAGCACCCTGTTTCAGCTGCCTTCAAAGCAGTTGGAACAAATTGTTCTTCTCTACCCATTCCATTAGGGGAAGTCTTCACATTCTTGGAGTAGACATCCCCCTAACTCCCTGTGTTGGTTATCCTCAACCTGGTTTAGCCCATCTGCTGAAACAGTTTTATCAGCATGTGGCCACTGCACATGCTACAGCTTCTGGGAGGCACAGGTGAGAGTTGAGTGCCAGATGAATACCAAAGGTGGATGACCAGCCCTGACAAAGGCTTGGCAAGCCCTCACACCAGAGATGCCAGTCCTCCCTGAACACCAATTCATACACCTCATCAGACAAATTAGAGAAACAGCAGAGAGCATCCAAGAGGTCATTAATGGTGCAGTTAAGGCTGCAGAGCAATCGAGAAGAATGGTAATTAAGAAAAGGTCATTAGATTTGACAATTAAGAGATAATTGAGGGACAGCTAGGTGGCTCAGTGGGTAGAGCACTGGCCCTGGAGTCAGGAGGATCTGAGTTCAAATCTGACCCCAGATACTTGATACTTACTGGCTGTGTGACCCTGGGCAAGTTACTTAACCTCGATTACCTCAAAAAAAAAAAAAAGAGATAATTGGTAACTTTTGAGAGGGCAGATGAAAACAAATGACATTTATTTAAAAAAATTTAACTTAAAGTATGAGATAAACATGAGTTCCTTCCTTCCTTCCTTTCTTCCATAAAGATTTATTTCATTCCTCCCATGCAAAGTTACATTTAGAATTCAAGGTCTTTATGTTTATGGAGCTTTCAATCTGATTCTATAGAATATTTATCTGTTCAAAATAATTTTCTAACAAGGCATATCTTCTATTAGTTTGTTACAGTTCATCATACATATACTGTTATATTTTCTCAGACCATGTTTAGTTCAAGACATTTGGAAGTCTGTTGAAAATTATTTGTTTAGTTCTACTTTTTTTAAGGTTGGATGCCTAATATTTATTCATACATTCTTAACTAATATAAATGTTTGGGAGGTTTATGTTTTGGCCTTTACCCTGAGATTATAAGCATCATGGGCATTTTTTCTTTCACATCATACATGCTTATTTTGTTTCCCTATGAAGTAAAATTAAAATAACTGAAGAGATCTGTTTAGAATAAATAAGATTCTCAGTTTATTTTTATTAGTTAAAAAAGCATAAACCTACACCAATATTTACCATGAATGCATTCCAAGAAGTTCAAGACCCAATTACATCTGCTATTGAATATCTCAGGAGGTGACTATAGAAAAATCCAAAATTGACACAGCTATATTACTCTTCAGATTTGTATAATATATTGACATATCTTTTGTGGGGGCGTTTGATCAAAATTTATACCTAGTTAGACTTTAGCAAGCACATTGCAATGCATGAAGGAGAATAACACTCATCTATGTTTGATCCACCTTTGTTTATTCCCATTTTTTGGAGTAATATTTAATAAAATTAAAAGGACTCTTGAAAGGTTTATTTAATGTACTTGTTATTTAATGTACTTGTTTGTTATTGCTATTTCAAACACTGTATTTTTTTTTTTGTTTTTTTGAGGCAGTTGGGGTTAAGTGACTTGCCCAGGGTCACACAGCTAGTAAGTGTCAAGTGTTTGGTCTGAGGCTGGATTTGAACTCAGGTACTCCTGACTTCAGGGCCGGTGCTCTATCCACTGTGCCACCTAGCTGCCCCAAAACACTATATTTTAAAGCTAACTACAACTTGGCCTAACCTTGCTAGAGTGCATCAGGGCAGGGCAAGAGTTTTGATCCCATGCTCTGTAAGGATCAATTGAAGGAAGTCAGGATGTTTATCATGGAGAAGAAAAGTTACTCAGCTGTGTTCAAGCATGTGAAAGGCTATTATATGGAAGAAGAGTCAGATTCATTCTGTTGGGTCCCAGAGGTAAGAAATAAAAGAAATGCATGTAAGTGTTGCTAAGAGACAAATTTAGGCTCGATGTTAGGGAAAAGCTTCCTAATAATTAGAGCTATCCAAAGTGGAATGGTCTGTGCTGGAAGGTAATAGGTTCTCCTTCACTGGAGGTCTCCAAAGTCTCTATGTCTACTTCCTATGTATGTTATAAAAGAGGTTCTATTTTGTGTATAGGTTAAATGGGATGTCTACTGAGATCATACTGGCTCCTGAAAGTCTGTTGTCAAATTATCTGTACGGGCATTTACACATCAGAAATCAGCAAATGCTACATATCAGGGCTTGATTTATTGCCTAGAATTAAGAGGGATGGAGAAAATATTAATAATATAGATTAAGCTTAAAAGTACCTCCATTCTCCCCCCCCCGCCCTCCCACCCCTGGCCGAGAGCTGGTTGTTAAACATTTACCAGCGTACCTTTGCTCAGATCCTTTCCAACTTGGAAATTCTATGATTCTGCAAGTCTGCTCACCAATCCTCCTAACAACAAATTCACATTTCAAAATACAAATTATAGCAGAACTAAATGTACTTGATCTGATGCTTTTCTTGTCTTTGTTCTCTTTAGTATTACTTCTCTGTAAGAACCTCAGGGGAAGTGATGTTAAGGTCCAAATGTGATGCTTTCACTAACTTTGATGGATAAAACAGATCCATGCTTAGTCAAAAGAATTTGGCTTAACTAGACACATAGGTATAACCACATTAATGAAAACAATGAGAAGCCATATGGAAAAACAGAAAGAGCAATGGATTTGGAGTCAGAGGCCTCAGGTTCAAATCCTATCTCTGCCACTTATTCCATCTGTGACCCCAGGTAAGTCACTGAACCTCTCTGGGTATCATCTCTAAAATGAGGGTGTTGGTCAAATTCATGACTTTGGACAGCTTCCTGAAAATGTAATTGGGAAATAGTTAACAAAATAAATAAAAATGCAATACAACATAGATGTTGCTAATTTGTGATTTTCTAAGTCAATATGGTAGCTAGGTGGCACAGTGGATATAGCACTGGCCTGCAGTTGGGAAAATCTGAATTCAAATCTGGTCTCAAATACTTATAACCTGTGTGACTCTGTGCAAGTCACTTAACCGTGTTTGCCTTAGTTCCTTATCTATAATGTGAGCTGGAGAAGGAAATGGCAAACTACTCCAGTACCTTTGCCAAGAAAACCCCCAAAGGGGTCACCAAGAATCAGACACAAGTGAAACAACTGAACAGCAACAATAAAGTCAACATGCTGTTACAAAGATCTTTATATATAGTTTAGTGGGCCCCATTTCTGTTTGAGTTTGATGCCGCTGATCTAGATGACTTAAACTGTCCCTTCCAGTTCTAAATCACAATCCTAGAAGATGCAGTTGTATGAACAACCTATAACACTTATCTACCAGCACATCCATCTTTGACTGACACTGTAAATAGATAATGAACCGACCCCAGAATCGACTATTAGGGAGAGAATGGGCTTTATTGCCTCTGGGAAATTTCAAAATTCTTTTATTAACTTCAAGCTTTTCCCAGAAACAAAGGCCCATCTTCTTAACAATAATAAACATCTGGTGACATTATACAGATGTAAGTCATAGAATATGTGGTCTCCAATGAACCCTAGTTGAAAATCATTTAAGAGCAATGGGGAGGAACATGGTGGATGTGAGCAGGTTGAATATGATAGTTCATAAATAGGAATTACATGAAAGGTGCATTGCAAATGATATATTCAGAAAAATGTGTAACCAGAAAAAAAAGATGGTTTAGTCATGTAGCAAGAACAAAGGATAACCAATAGGCAACCCACATTCTCCACTGATATTTATATGTTACGTCAAGAGGAGACCCACATCTCATTGAGTGGACCTCCTCTGGCAAATTTGTGCTCATGATGGTTAGGCACAAATTAGCTGTGGTCTACGTTGTTGAAGGGAATAACCATATTGACAAAATCCCAGATTTATTGGAGTACTGGATTATAATATGTAGAGTATTCAACATTCTAATATTCTTTATTCACTAAATTCTAGCAGTTAATAAGTCTTGATGGTTCTTCTAAAGAAATGTCTTTCAAGGACACTTTAAATGAAACTTGAAAAAACTTGTACGAACTGATGCATAGTAAAGTGAATAGAATCAGGATAATAGTTTATGCAATTAACAAAAACACTGTAAAAACAAACTTCAAAAGATGTAAGAACTCTGATGCAATGATCAATCATGATTCTGGAGGATCAATGTTGAAACATACTACCCATCACCAAAAAGAGGTGATAGACTCAGGATGCAGAAGGAGGCATATTTTTGGACATGGTCAATGAGAACATATGTTTTGCTTGACCATGCATATTTATTACAAAGGTTTCATTTTTTTTTCTTTTTCAATGGGGGGAGGTAGAGGGAGAGAAAATAAATGTTTGTTAACTGAAAAAAAATTGAGAAAAAAAGAAATTCCTTTCAGTTATATCATTTCATCTCCATTTTTACTACTATTACTCACATCCAAACTCTCACCACCTCAGCCTGTATTTCTGTAACATGCCAGACAAAAAGACTTACCTGCCTAAGGTCTTTCCTCCCTTCCACTCATCCTGCATATTAGCAGTGCCAGACTTCATAAAAAGTGCTTTAATTCTGCTGCTTTAGTGTTTGACAAACCTAAAGATCCCAGTTACTAGGGGAGAACTCACTATTTGACAAAAACTGATGGGAAAACTCCACATCAATCTGGCAAAATTTAGGTTTAGACCAATACCTCATACCACATAACAATCAAGATATTCTCTAAATGGATACATGAATTAGACACAAAAAAGCACATCATAAAGAAATTAGAGGAATAAGAGAGAAATTTACCTTTCAGATCTGTGGATTGACAAAGAGTTCATGATTAAACAAGTGACAGAGAGAATCACAAAAGATAAAATCAAGAATTTTGATTATATAAAATTAAAAAGTTTTTGCACAAACATGTCCAAATTAGAAGCAAAATATGTAACTGAAGATAAAATTTTTGTAACAAATTTCTCTGATAAAGGTCTTATTTCCAAGCAATACAAGGAATTGATTCAAATTCATAACAATATGAGCTATTCTCTAATAGATAAATGGTCAAAGGATATGAAGAGACAATTTTAGAAGGAAGAAATCCAGTCAACAAACATATGAAAAAGATGTTCTAAATTGCTAATACTGAAATTCAAATTAATGCAACCTTGAGGTTCTACCTCACACCTATTAGACTGTTAGAGATAACACAAGAGGAAAATAACAAAAATTGGAAGAACTATTGGAAAATAGCTATGGCCATTGTTTGGGTTTTGATGGCTCAGAGTGAGTGTAAATAGCAATTGTTTCTGTTCTGGCCAGAAACCCCGAAGGTCTTCCCCTCCCAGTTTTTGTTTGTTTTTGTTTTGTTTTGAGTAGGCAAACTAGGCAATCTTTTGCCTCATTTCTTACCTAGTCTTAAATCATTCAATGGGTGTTGCCTCACACAAACTGAGACCTGGGAAAGATCTTAGCTTAGAAAGGCCAAGGTCTCCCATTGTATCCAGGATCATCTCTAGTCATCCTGATCTATGTCTTCCCAATGGACTCAGATGATCCTGGAGGAGAGAGTGAGGCTGATGACTTTGCACAGCTCTGCCTCACTTAAATCCAATTCACTTGCAAGTTAAGACATCACCCTCCTGATGTCATTGGTCCTCTTTGAGAACAAAGGACAAACAATAATACTAGTGCACTGTTGATGGAACTTTGAATTGGTCTAGCTATTCTGGAAAGCAACTTGTAATTATGTCCTAAAAGTTTCCAAACTGTGCATTACCTTTAACCAATGAATACTACTGCTAGGCTTACTCCCCAAAGAAATCAAAGAAGAAGAGGATTTAGGAAAAGGAAAAGACACAAAAATCTTTATAGTAGTTCTTTTTATCATAGCCAAAAATTAGAAGCTAAGGGACTTTCTTCCTATTGAGAAATAGCTAAACAAATTATGGCATATGAATGTAATGGAATTACTAAGCCATAAGAAACAATAATTTGAACAATTTCAGAAGAAACTGGGAAGACTTTTATGAACTGGTGTAAAGTAAAATGAACAGGGCAATGGATAAGATTACTGGCCCTGGAGGCAGGAAGACCTGAATTCAAATCCGGCCTCAGACATTTACTAGCCGTGTGACCCTGGGCAAGTCATTTAACCCCTCTTTGCCTCAGTTTCCTCATCTAAAAATGAGCTGGAGAAGAAAATGGCAAACCACTCCAGAAAAAGAAAACTTCAATTGAGGTCATGAAGAGTCAGACACAACAAATCAACTAAATAACAACAAAAGAGTAAAGTGAATAGTACTAGGAGAACAATTTATGCAATGATAATATGATTATAGAGAAAAACAGTTTTGAAAGGTTTTAGAACTCTGATCAATACAATAATAAACCAAAGTCCAAAAGAAAGAAGATGAAACATAACACTTACCTCCTGACAGATAGGTAATGAACTTAAAATGCAGAAGAGACATAATATTTTTGGACAAGGTTAATGGGGGAATTTGGAGTCAGAGGATCCCAGCTTTGGGCCTGAAAGGAATCTTAGTGATCATCTAGTCCATCTGTCTCCTTCTTATTTTGCAGATGAGGAAACTGAGAACCAGAGGGGTTGAATGATTTGCTGAAGGTCACGCAAGTTGAGGAGTTAGGGTTTGAACCCAGGTCTTCTGACTCCAAATCTAATGCTCTTTCAACAATGATTCAGGAAGTGTTGGATTCGAATCTCATCCCTGACACTTCCTAGCTATGTTACCTGGGACAAATCAGTTGTGCTCTCACGACAGATCTGTTGCACCACTCTGTAAAATGAGATAATGCATGTAAAATGTTTTGCAAACCTTAAAGTGCTATATGAATGCCAGGTATTAAGTCTCACACAATCTAGCATTTGCTGATATTAATCTCTGTTTATTTCATGAGTGTATAATGCAAACAATCTCTGTTCATGTCTTCCCACCCTGATTGAGAAGGTGGTGATGGGGGAGCTCTATTTCTATTTCTCTTTTGTCTTTCATTTTGAGCTCATCAAAGGAGTTTAACAAATACTTGGTGATTGATTTCCCTTAGCACCCAGCTCAGATTTTTAACAGCATTGAGTATTCCTCCCAAGTCTTAAAAGCAATTAATATATGTGAACAACCTACTTTGTTAAAAAGTGTTTTTCTTAAAAAGATATTTTGTTAAAAGTTCTCCCTCCCCCATTCCCCAATCCTTGGTGATCTCTCCCTGATTGAATTACATTGTATTATATTTATCCCTCCCTCCCTTAGGTGAATGTAGCTCTGGAGGGTAGGAACTATTTCTGGAACTCTGTCTTAGTATCACCAATTAATATGTTTGTTTAATTGAATTGAAACAAAAGAAAGAATAGAGAAACACTCTTCAATTTGCCCCTAGGAATCTTTAAATGTCCAGGAATATCAAATTCTGGGCTGGCTTGAAAGAAGTGATACTAGTCTCTCTCGGGCTTCACTCCCCTGATTCTACCTCAGGTTAGTTGGTGTGTCAGTAATCAAATATTTAGCCACCTCAAGCTGCCAGATTTTGCTGCCCTGACACCTCTTCTAGCCCAGGCAGCAGTCATCTCTCTAGACTCCAGTGCCGCCAGATCCCTCCTTCTTGTTGTGTCAACATGTTTTCACTTTGTTGTCGTTTAGTTGTTTTTCAGTCATGTCTGACTCTTCATGACCCCATTTGGGGTTTTCTTGGCAAAGATGCTGGAGTGGTTTGCCATTTCCTTCTCCAGCCCATTTTACAGATGAGGAAACTGAGGCAAACAGAGTTAACTGACTTGCCCAGGGTCACATAGCTAGTAAGTGTCTGAGGCCAGATTTGAACTTGGGAAGATGAGTCTTCCTGATTCCAGGACTGGTACTCTATCCATTGTGCTACCTAGCCCAAACGCTTTCAAAATTATAAAGCATTCTGCAAGCTAGAGGTGGAAGGGATCTTAGAGATCATATCATCTATCCCCCTTCATTTTACAGATGAGGAGAATTAGGTACTGAGATGGGAAATATCTCACTTAATATATAGTTGGTTAGGGCTAGAAAAGGGATTAGAACTCAGGTCTCCTGTCTGCCCATTCTAGGAAACTTTCACACAGCCACAGCCTGTGAGCCATAATCATACCCAGCTAGAGGGGCTGCCATTTATATGGCAGCTTAAGTACATCTTGTTTATAATTTCATTGTGATCCCCAGAATGCTGATACAATGGGAAATTCAATTGATTCGAGATAGAGGACCTAGCTTCAAACCCCAGCTTTGCTACTGTGATAAGAGAATTTCCAGCTTTACTTTTTTTTTTTTTTGGCTAAGCGATGGGGTTAAGTGACTTGCCCAGGGTCACACAGCTAGTTAAGTGTTAAGTGTCTGAGGCCAGATTTGAACTCAGGTCCCCCCGACTCCAGGGCCAGTGCTCTAGCCACTGTACCACCTAGCTGCCCCTTGGCTTAACTTTCTTACCACCATTTACTTAAGATTAGAACATCAGGTTAGCTAGAGGCCACAAAATCAAGTTTGCCTTATCAACTAGAGGTCCAATGTTAATTGACTAGTTTCCTGTTTCATTTCATATAGATTTTTTTTCCTGTTGTCATTTGTTCTTTGACGTGTAAATCATTATCTTTCCTGATTTGCTCTTTGAAATTCCATTGTATCCATCCTGCTAATGTAATCAAAACCTAAATAATATAGCCTAAAACTGATGTTGAGGCTCACTGACTTTTGTACACAGTAAAGCCTACACTCTGAGCATAATAAACTACAGGGTTGGTTTATCTGTTTGTTTGTTTGTTTTTCCCTATCTCTGCAGTCCTTGAGTGTATGATTGGCAGCAGTACCTAATCAATGGATCCTAGGACAATTTTTGTCACAAGACTTACTACCTGTAGGATCGTGAGGTGGGTGCTTAACCTCTGTAGGCCTGTTTCCTAATCTGTAAATTGAGGGGGTTAAAATAGTTAATCTGTAAGATACCTTGTAAATCTAGATCTGTATGAGCCTACAAACCTGAATAATATTGCCCCCACTCCCAGGCCTTGCCTACTAGGACTGATAATGACACATGTATTCCAGTTTTGATGAGTAGGAGAGACACAAAACCAGAAAGTTCTCTTTTAGGTATGGGGTAATATTAACATTGTAACTGGGAGCAGGTGAACTATAACATGAGGCAGTTAGGTGGATCAAGCACTGAACCTAGAAGAAGACCTGAGTTCAAACCCAGTCTCAGGTACTCACTAACTGTGTGATCCTGGGCAAGTCACTTAACCCTGTTTCCCTTAGTTCTTCATCTGTAAAATGGAGATAATAATATCACCTACTTCCCAAAATTTTTATGAGAATTAAATGAGATAATATTTGTAAGGTGCTTTGCAAACCTTAAAATGCTATTAACATGAAAAAATTGCATTGCCTTTCTGCTAGTGGATGGAAGTGTCATTTAACCAGACTCTGTAGGAAAAAGGAAAGCTAGGTGGTACAATGGATAGACTGTCAGGCCTGGAGTCAGGAAGATTCATCTCCCTGAGTTCAAATCTGGCCTCAGACACTAGCTGTGTGACCCTGCCCAAGTCACTTAGCCCTGTTTGCCTGTTTCCTCATCTGTGAGGAAATGAGCTGGAGATGGAAATGGCAAACCCTCTAGTATCTTTGCCAAGAAAACCCCAAATGGGGTCACAAAGAGTTGACAAGATTGACACAACTGAACAATAACCACAAATTTAGGGGGGAAAATGTTGACTCTTGCCAGTCAATCTAAGGATAAAACCTTGTTGACTTCAGGTAGAAAAAAATTGATATAAGTAAATCTTCAGGCCATAAGGAGGAGCACAATTGCATTGTGTGGGGTTTTCCATGAAGTCTCTCTCTCCTTATTTGGATGTTTCTGGGTGTTCAGTAGCTTCACTGACAGCCAGGAAGGCAGCTGGACAGAGTAAGGATGTCTGTTCTCCAGACGTAAGTGGCTGCGATGACGTAGCAGCTTGGAGACAGCCCAGCCTGCATTCTGTGCAAGCATCGGCCTGAGGTGCCTCTCCATCTCTCCAGGCTTTGCTTGAGATCCCCACTTAACGAATTTGGCTGAATTTTTGTTAGAACCTGCCAGGATCAATAACCAAGAATAGTTAGTGAAGTGGCCTGGAGGTAATAAGCAGTGTCTAAGGCAGAAGAGAGGTCAAGCCCAAGATAGGCACACGGCCACAAAGTCTGACGGGGCTAACATGTGGTGATGCCTGAGATGGGACTGCAGGTGTTGGATAGCGAAGTAAGCAACAAGATGCCAAGGCTGACAAAGAGTTCATTCATTTGCTGAACTCAGCCATTCTATAGGCATGTAAGTGTTTTTACGTCATGGGCACCTGGACCTGCTCTTCAGTTTCCTCTGAATCCTCTTCAGCAGAATTCCTACTGCCCTTGTTCTCATTATTCATCGTGGAAATAGATATATCTCTGGGGCAAAAAGCCCACTTTCCAGGGCTGGTTCTATGATTCAGGAAAGGATCTTTGAACCTAGAGCTCTTTACATAAATTGCTTTGCTGAACTTCAAAACCACCAGCTTCAAAAAAACTTAAGATACAATAATTCACAAAGCAACTCACAATCCTTTACAATTTACTGTGACCTAGAGACTGTCCTACCTGGGTATATCTGGTGAGAGAAATGATTATTTCTCTCTCATATTAATAGTCAATTGTTAAAATTGGAGAAACCCACTTTTTTTTTCCTGTCCTATTTCCTTGTCCAATTTCTCAAGGATAGGGCTGATGGAAGATAAGATTAATATTCTCCTCATTCTGGGTATTGCTACTGTACTACCCAACTAGTTCAGGCTTGGGGGTGGGGTATAGATTCTTTGTCTAGATTGCCCAAGGCTGGGGATGGTGTGGGTATAGGGATAGTTTCTCTGTCCAACAGTGACATGATGTCACTCTCAGCCTCTCATTGGAGAAAGCTCACTTCTCTTTGTAAAGTTACCAGAGTTGATTGCCACCCTCAGGAACACTCCTCTTCCAAAGGGCATATAAGCTGCGAGTCTGCCATCATGACTGTCTTTGGTCTAAAAGAGAGATAGCCATTTGTCTCTCCTTTTATTAATAAACATACTGCAAATATTAATAAAATTATTAAATTACCCAGAAAGCATGCCTCTCAAACTTTTTAGATGTCATCACTGGTTCATCAATGTGTGTATTCCCTCCATCACTGAAAATTGACACCTGTTCCTGCCTTCTTGTCTTGTACAGTTCTCATTCATGGTCTCCCTGAAATCCTCTACAGAAGATCTGAAGGCCTTCTTTTTAAATTAGTATTTTGTGAGTACCAAAGCAGAACTCAGACTATCCTTCTGTTACTTTTTTTTGCTTGTGTGCTCAACTCTTTTTTGGATCATAATTTATGAGATAATATCCCTTATGCTGTTCCTTGCACTTAGGAATAACAACAATAAGGGCAAGGCAGACAGTTTAAAGGCATTTGTGTCAGGTGTACAGACCTGAGGGACTCAGAAAAATATATAAGACGTGCAGAGGCAGCTAGGTGGCATAGTGAATAGAGTGCTGGAGTCAGGAAGATCCGAGTTTGAATTCCTCTCGGGACACATATTAGCTATGTGGCCCTGGGCAACTCATTTAACCTCTCTAAACCTCAATTTCCTCATCCGTAGAATGGGGATAACAATTGTGCCTACTTCATAGGGATGTTGTGGGACCATATTGAGATAAGGTTAAGTGCTTTGCAAACCTTAAAGTGCAATACAAATACTAGCTATTATTAAAGTCATTATTATGAAATGATGGGGTTATACAATTGAGTATTCTTGCCTCACGTGCAAAAAGGAAGACATACCCAGTGTGAAGATAGTAGACTTTGATATCTCAGTAATTGTGCTGTTCTAAATTTTGTAAGCATTCAGCATCACTAGTAGAAAATTTTAGTTTAAAAAAGATGAACTTTTGTATATGATGTCTCAAATGAAATGCAACTTGTTCTCTTCCTTCTATTCCATTCTGAGCCCAACCTATCATCCAGCTGTAGTATCTGCTCCAGATATATATCCTGTTGTTCTAAATCAAAGGATTCTGTGTGTGTGGTAGTGGGGAAAAGAAGGGATGATGGACTTGTAATTTCATGAATAAATGAAGTTTAGAATGACAAAACTCCCACTACCAATGGGGATACGGGCCAGTTCTGCAATTTATAGTCTTAGAGAGTTAATACAGACACTAATATGTTAAGGAACTTGCTCAGAGTGCAACTAATACCTATCAGAGGCAGCAGTTGAACTCAGGTATTCTGAAGTCAGAGATTGGTCCTCTATATACTAGTCCACTCTAATTCTCAAATGAGTGGATAATGGCATTCAATCAGCAAATTAGTAGATTGTACTTATGCTGACATTCCAGTTCACCACCTAATGATTTAATAGTCCTTAGTACAGTTAATCTTAGAAAAACAGCTTTCCTTGAGGATAAATGAGTAGATTCAAGCATAATTTTTCACTTTGCCATAATATTAATAATAATAATAATTGTTCACCCTTGTAAAAGGGTGTAAAAGATTTTAAGATTTATAATATGCTTTCCTTACAACTTTGTGAGGCAGACATGTTTAACCAATATTGTTTTGTTTTTTATCATTCCCCTAATGAAGTTAATAATCAGTTTTACAAATAGGCCACAAGGTTAAGAATAAAAACTTGACTATAGACCTAATGTATTGATATCCTGATCATTGGTGGATGTTAACGCTACCAAATGTAACCACCACTATTGTGCTTGCTTCACTCCCATTTCCCAACCTCAAAATCAAAATCTTTGCAGCCAATGCCCACCTCTTCCCTCTAAGAATGGTTTGGGGTAAGGTATCCCTCCTAGTAGTTTCCCTCTCCCCCTTTTCCTCTTTCTTTCTTTCTAGACTGAAGAGGTAAAGGGAGGTGGGATAACGCTTAGCTTCAAAGAGTTTCATGATGGCATCTTGCTCAGGTTCTGCTTAATGGATGATACTCTTGAGCTTTTCCAGTTCACCACTGGAGTGAAGCAGGGCTGTGTGCTTGCTCCCATGCAAGATGTTTTCAGCAATGTTGTCAGATGCCTTCCACAAGGACAAAAACAGCATCAAGGTCAGCTACTGTACTAATGGAAAATTATTTAACTCAAAAAGGCCACAAGCCAAGATTAAAGTGGAGGGAGAGTTGGTGCATGATGCTTTGTTTACAGATGACTGTGCACTCCATGCAGTCTCTAAGGCCACGAAGTAACAATGCATGGATCCTAATCCTAGCCTAACAATTAACACCAAGAAAACAGAGGTTCTCCACCACATCCATATGTGGAACCATCAGATTCAGCAAATGGAGAAATATTGAATGCTGTGGATAAGCTCACTTACCCAGACATTATATTTTCCATGGATGTACACATAGATGATGAGGTGAATACATGCATTGCTAGAGCTAGCTCAGTGTTTGAGAAGCTTTGACAGAAAACGTGGGAGAGAAGAGGTATTAGACTGCCTACCAAATGAAGGTCTACAGAACCACTGTGTTGAATTCATTGTTGTATGCCTTTGAAACCTGGACAGTATACCAGTGCATGCCAGGAAACTGAATCACTTCCATTTGAATTGTCTTGGGAAGATTATTAAGATCACCTGGCAAGATAAGGTACCAGACACTGAGGTCCTTTCTTGAGCCAAACTGCTAAGTATTCAAACTCTGCTGCAGGGAGCACAACTCCAATGTGCTGGCCATGTTTGAATGTCAAATGTAAATGTGCCTAAAAAACTATTTTATAAAAAACTCACACAAGGTGAGTGCTCACATAAAGGTCAGAAGAAGCAAAACAAGGACACTCTCAAGGTCTCTCTGAAGAACTTTGGAATCGATTGCATGACACAGGAGACACAGGACCACCCAGCATGGTGTGCCCACATCAAAAAAGGTTCTGTGCTCAGTGAGCAAAGCAGAATTGCAGTAGCTCAAGAGAATGTGAGATGCACAAATTTAGAGACATCTCCACTCCAAATGTTCATGTGGACTATTTATGCCTGGCCTGTGGTAGAGTTTTCCTAGCTCATATTGGTCTGATCAGCCAGAGTCAGACACACTGCACCTTGACTCCAACATAGTGATGTCATTTTGGTCCTCTCTGAGAATGAAAGACAACAACCAAGTTTCAAGGGCACTTGCTACACTCATAACTAGATCACAGATAACAGTCTAGCAGCCAGTCTCTGTTTCCTAATAACTCAGTTGTTAGTGAAAGTAAAATCAAGCAAATATTGATTCAATCTTGCCTTCTGGTTTCTAATCCACTAAACTGATATAAGGAAGAGAGCCCCACATGTATCGTGAGACTCCGTGTATACTGAGGACCCTGTCCTTCCTTATGAGGCTCAAAGGAAGACAGAGAAGATACCTCTAGCCTCTTCTCCCCCTGTCCCTCTCCAAGGGAGATTTTCATTCCTGCCAGGAGGGAAAGCAGGAGGTTGGGGCCAGAGGCTACCATTCTGCTCTCCTCAGAGTACATGGCTAGGAGTATATTTATCTGCTTCCTTAAATATTGTTCATTGAGGGGACATGGTCGGGTCCCATCTAACTTCTGATGACTTTGTTATTTTGGTGGGAAGGAGGATCCCAAGTTCTATATTCAAGGCTTGACCCTTTTCCCACGTAATACTAATTCTATAATGAACACACCTAGCAAAGAGCAAAGAAACCCATTTATCCAAATTATAGCAAAACAGAAATCAGAAAAAGTATACATAGGAGACTATATACTAGACAACAGGGTGAAGGAGCATTCCTATTGGGAGCAAGGTAATTCAGCTTAAGCAAGAGAGAAGATCCCAGATCTCAACCAAGGGGAAACTCCCCAAAGTCTCTAGAGTAGAAAGCTAAGAATAGGGACATGATGGAAATTGCCAACTCTTCTCATATCTTCCCAGAATCTTTTCCTTCAGAAACCTGAAGAGAGGTTGGGCTCTTCCATCTTTTCTTTTGAAGCTGGAAGTCAGGAGTGCCAGAAGCACTGGAACAAAATTCAAATCTTAATGAGTCCCCAAAAGGGACTGGCCTCTTGGAGACTCCCAAAGGGGACTTCCACTTGAGGAGTCCCCAGAGGGGATTGATCTTTCTTTGGAGAGTTCCAAAGGGGAACCAGCTGAGAACTAAAACTCTCAGTATTTCATCAGTACTGCCCCCCCCCTCACCTAGGGCAGGATCTTCACCACCAATAAGGAGAGAGCCCCATACCAATGGGCCTTGGGGCAAGGGGTAACACTGGAACTGATTTATGCTCTGTGAGACATTCCACCCTTCCCCCAAACTGTCCCCTTTGGACACTCAGACCATGACCAGATATATACAAAGAAATACATGTGTCTGAGTCAATAACAGATATTTTATGAAAACAGAAATAATCAGGACAGAAGTACCAACAGAACATAATTAGAGAGTGGATCATAAAAGTTTGCTCTTCCTAGCAAACTGGCAGGTGGAGAGTGAAAAGGGGATCTGGTAAGATACCTTTGAGGAGTTTCTTCACTGTCCTAACAAATGCAGTAAGCATTCTTTGAAACACAGTGGAAGGCCAAGACCAGAAGCTGCCAGCCTCTACTCTCAGTCTGCAGTCCCAATTGCTATGGCCATCTCATCCTTCTCCAGACCTTAGCTGTGTTTATGACTCCATTTTTCAGCTGCTGCTCCCTGATCCCACCATTCTTCCCAAAGCTTCAAACTTTGGATTTGCCCCCCAAATCTTACTCTGCAGTTTTAAACAGTGTGCCATTCTGTGGGGACACAGAACTAGATTCCTCAGGGGGCTATGCATTTAGTCTCTGGGTGACTGCCCTATCTAGTGGTGAATTGTCTACAGGGTACTATCCTTGTGTATTCTCAGGCATTTGGCATATTTGGGCTATGAAAATGCATTTATTAAGTGCTTACTCTCTGCCAACCACTGTGCTAAATGCTAGAAATACAAATAGAAAAGGTGAGATGGTCTCTTCTCTCAGGGAGCTCACACTTTATTTAGGGGAGATAACACAAAAGAAAATTTGGCTAATGAATGGAAAGAGAAAAAGTTATATTAAATGAGAAGAATAAAAAAAGAACAAATATGATACATAAAAGGCAACTCCAACCTGTTTTATTTAATTTACTGATGCAAAAACAAACAAAAAACAGAAAATGCATGAAATAAAAGGTTATTACCATTTCCTATGAAAGTTTAATCATTAGAAATCAATGACCAAAGCAAAAGTGTCTAAAACCATTTTAACCAATAACAATCAATATCTTATCAATACCTTAGTTTCCTCATTGATAAAATGGAGCTAAATTATTTTTAGATTTTCCAACTCTAAATCCTGTAATCTTGGGGCAGCTCAGTGGCGCAGTGGATGGAGCACTGGCCCTGGAGTCAGGAGGACCTGAGTTCAAATCTGGCCTCAAACACATAACACTTAATAGCTGTGTGACTCTGTGTAAGTCACTTAACCCCAATTGCCTCACCAAAATAAATAAATAAATCCTATAATCTTTTAAATTTAAGTGTGTTGTTGTAGTACAAAATGACCTCATTGCAATCATCTTGACCAAAGAAGAGGACAAAAAAATGTTGAAATGATCTTTAAAATCCGCATACCACTGTGGAAAGCGCAGTAGATTTGTAGTCTGAGAACTTTTTTATAAAATTTTACACAAAAATAAAATTCTTTGTTTAGCTTGTAAAACCTTCTAATCTTCTTACACTTTACGTCCTCCTCCCCTCCTCAGGTACCATTCAATCCAGTAACATTGTATCCTCCCTACTATTCCTCTTAGTAGACACTCCATCTCTACATGGCAAACATTTTCACTTGCTGTGCTCTATGCCTGGAACCCTCTCCCTCCTCATCTCTGCCTCCTAGATTCCCTGGCTTTCTTCAAGTGTCAGGTAAACTTCCACCTTCTGCAAGAAATCTTTCCTGATTCCCCCTTAAAACTAGCACCTTCCCTCAGTTGATTATCTCCATTTTATCATATATATATGTATATATATATATATATACACACACACACATACATACACATACATACATGTATACACACATATATGTATATATACGTATACACATTGTTTGTAAATATTTGTATGTTGTATTCCTCATTAGACCATGAGCTCCTTGAGAGCAGGGACTGTTTTTTCCCTTTTCTTTGTACACTTAGCATTTGGCATAATGCCTGGCACATAGTAGGCACCATAAGAAGAGAAACTCTGACTCAGGCTTTTTGTTGCCACTGTGATAAGAAAAAGGCTGTGAAGGGACAGAAACTTTGGATCAGACTTCTTGACACCACAATGTAAGAAGAGGACACTGTCTCAGTCTCTATTTTGAGTTTCTAGACATTGTCACTATCGACTAGAAGGTCACAACATCTACAAAATCAAGATTAGGAAACAGGCCACAGATCTAGTTTTGACCAGCTGGCAGGTGTCCTTCCCTTCCCTTTCTGTTGTTTGTTTCCAGATGTACATCTCCTTATCTTTTCCTCCTGCTTTCTGTAAAATTCCATTATTCCCATGCTGCTTGTATGTTCACATTCTACATAAGGTTGCTGAAACTGATGATCTAGGCTCCACAACTGATTGGTAAGTTTCAGTTGAGCCTCTCTCTGAACATAACAAAACTGTAGCTAACTATTTCTGAATCATTGATTGGTGATTGATAGTAGTATTTAATGGATGTTTGTATAATTTTTCTCAGGTCTTAATGAATGCCAGTTGAATGACTGACTGATTGAGGACCTGAGTCTGCTCTTTATTACCTATATGGCCTTGGGCAAGTCTCTTAACCTTTTTTGGATCCACTGTTTTTCTCTGCAAAATAAAGGGTAATCCAATGAACTCTTAAGAGATTCAATAAAGTCTGAATTAAGTATTTTTTTAAAAAATGTTTAAGAGCACTAAAATCCTTTAAACGAATCAATGAATGTTTCCTATGGATCTGTGACTTCTTTGCACATGTGGGTCCTTTTCCCTTTTTTATGATATCTTTGGGATACAGATCTAGTAGTGGTATAGCTGGATCAAAGGATATACACAGTTTGATTGCCCCTTGAGCATACTTCCAAATTGCTCTCCAGAATGGTTGGATCAGTTCTCAATTCCATCAATAATGCACTAGTGGCCCAATTTTCCCACATCCTCTCCTACATTTGTCATTTTCCTTTTTTGTCATATTAGCCAATCTGATTGGTGTGATATGGTACCTCAGAGTTGTTTCAACTTGCATTTCTCTAACCAAAAATGATTTAGAGCACTTCCTTATATCTCAATAGATACCTTTGATTTCTTCATCTGAAAACTACTTGTTCATATCATTTAACCATTTATCAATTAGGGAATAGCTTATATTCTCATAAATTTGACTCAATTCTCTATATATTTGAGAAATGAGGCCTTTATCAGAGACACTTGCTGTAAAGATTGTTTCCCAGCTTTCTGCTTTCCTTCTAATCTTGGTTGCATTGGTTTTGTTTGTACAAAAGCTTTTCAATTTAATGTGATCAAAATTATCTATTTTGTATTCCACAATTCTCTCTATCTTGTTTGGTCATGAATTCCATAGATCTGATGCATAGACTCTTCCTTGCTCTTCTAATTTGATTGCTTCATTGTCTATGGTACCTTTCAGGAAAATGTAGTCTCTTTCCTTATCTCTTCTAATTAGGTCTATCTTTGCTTTCACTTTCAGTTTTCTTATCTATAAAAGGAGGGTCTCCAAGATCTCTTCCAGATTAAGATCTATGATCTTATCATCCTGACGACCTTGGTCAAGTCACTTACCTTCTCTTTCACTCACTTTCTTCATGTGTAAAGTTGGAAGAGTTGGACTAGCTGACCTCTTAGTTCTACTTCAGTTCTAAATCTAGGACCTTGAGCAGGTAAAAGCTATACCTTCATCTGAATTTCTTTAATCAGACGATGACATTGCTTTTCTCATAGTTGAAGTCTCTGGTGGAACAGGAATTCTGACGGTAGGAGATGGGAAGAAGGATCATGTTGGAACATGAGGCATTCAGATAGAGTTGGTCGGGGTGAAGGCATTGCTACTGCAAGAACATCATACAATCAGAGGACAACACAAAAGCGTAAGTTGACAAGAAACCACAGGTGATGGGAAAGGAATGCTGAAACTGATATGGGAGGGCATTTAATACCACCATCACAAAGTTTCCTTATCTGTGAAATAGGTGTAATAATACTTGACCTACTTTTAAGGGAACCATTTTGTAAACTTTAAAGCACTATATAAATGTGAGTTATTATTATCAATCTTCACTGAGTATCTACTTGGTACTAGACCCTGAGCTAACCTTTGAGGAGCTTGTTGTTCACCCTTCATACTCAAAGAGGATCAATGACATCATGATGTTGGGGTCAAGGTACAGTGTGTTTGACTGTGGCTGATCAATCCAATGTGAATTTGGAAGGCTTTGCCGCAGGTTGAGCACAAATAGTCCATATGAACACTTGCGGTGGATATATCTCTGAATTTGCACATCTCATGTTTCCTTTGTGCCACTGAGATTATGCTTTGCTCACAGAGCACAGCACCTTCTCTGATGTGGGCATGCCACACTGGGCAGTCCTGTGCCAGCATCTCCCATGTCTTCAGAGAGACCTTGAGAGTGTCCTTGTACTGCTTCCTCTTATCTCTATTTGAGTGCTTGCCTTGTGTGAGTTCTTCATAAAATGGTCTTTTAGGTAAATGTACATTGGGCATTCGGGCTTCGTGGCCAGCTCATTGGAGTTGTACTCTCTGCAGTAGAGTCTGAATGCTTGGCAGTTCAGCTCAAGAGAAGACCTCTGTGTCCAGTACTTTATCTTACCAGGTGATCTTTCGAATCTTCCTAAAACAATTCAAACAGAAAAGGTCCAAATTCCTGGTATGGCAATGGTAGACTGTCCAGGTTTCATAGGCATGTAACAATGAGGTAAGCACAACCACTCTGTAGACTTTCAGTTCAGTATGCAGCCTAATACCTCTTCTTTCTCATACTTTCTTTTAGATGCCTTTAGGAGGTTAAAATTCTAGTTGTGGAAGAAGGATGGAGATATAGAGATGAAAAATAATACAAGTTTAGGTTGTCTCAAATTAGTAAAATAGGACTTCAGAGAAGGGATTACTCCTGGAGGGAAAGTTTTGTGGAGCACATGAGAACCTGAATAAGCCTTGAAGGATAGGTAGAAAGTAGCTAAGCAGGGGCAGCTAGGTGGTGCAGTGGATAGAGCTTTGGCCTTGAAGTCAGGAGGACCTGAGTTCAAATCCGGCCTCAGACACTTGACACTTATAGCTGTGTGACCCTGGGCAAGTCACTTAACCCCAACTGCCCAAGCAAAAAGCAAAAAAAAAAAAAAAAAAAGTAGATAAGCAAAATGAAGAGGAGAAGATACTCCAGGACAGGGGATAACCTTCAACAAAGATCATGGGAGCATAGATTTCTAGCTGGAAGGGATCTTAGAGGCCACTGAGACCAACCACTTTATTTTACAGATGAAGAAACCGAGGCACAGATAAGTTACGTGACTTCCAGCTTCAAACAATCAAACCTTAGTGCTAGATGAGGAAAGAGATGGGCTATGTGTGTATAGCTATGTCCTATTAACTGTATAGCAGAGACAGAGCTACAAACAGCAGACTTGTAAACAAGGTGCACATAAAGATTCATGGTTCTGAATATTTTTTTAAGTAACTAAGCTCTTGCTCTTGTTCAATAGGAGAAAGGAAGTTCAAAGACTGACTGAATGCCCACAAGCACCACTTAGTTCACTGACTGTGGTGTTCCAAGCAGCCTGGACCCTAAAAACAAGGCTGTTCTCTCAGAGAAAAAAAGTTTCCCGTGGCCAAGGCTCTAGGCCATAATAGACTCCTCTCTGTATGAAAAGAAAGAATTTAAAGGTGTTTTTGTTATGCCTCCCTCTCTGAAATGGCTGCAGCTTAAGATTCTGAGCTCTAAACAGAAAGGGAGAACATAAAGTCCACTCGTCCTTTCACGTGGAAGACCTAACATCTCAGCTGAGAACTCCAGCTGAAGTCAGAAGCTAGAGAGAAAATATCCTCAGAAGAGCAGTGATGAGCTGCATCTGTGAGATTACCAGAATGCCACCTGGTAAAGATTACATGCCACACACCACCTGTAGAGTCAAGTCTCTGGGGATGGGGGGAAGAGCAGGCACAGTAGGAATAGCTCACTGATGTGCCCACCCACAATCCTGCTGCACCAGAGACACAGTTACTCCTCCATGCACATACCCTGTCCTTGTATTTTCCCTATGTGTACAACCCACCACATCGGTACCCTGACCATCTATATTCCCCAGATCTGTGCTTTTCCCCATGTTCTATGGATGTTTATTCATGGAGAGTATGCCCCAAGTTTATCAAGGAAATGTCCTATTGTTACTTTTCTTGCTATCCTCTTTTATTAACTGTGTTTGCTTTGAATTATGGCTTCTAGATTACTAGTAAGAGTAAACACATCAATGGGAGTGGTACAATGTGGTTTTTGAGTGATTTTATACTTCTTATAACCCGGGGCAGCTTTTCTGGGAGCCCCACATGTTACACATATACTATCCATCATAGTCACCCAATTAGGGAGGAGGATTTGCTTAACTATTTTCAGGGAACGTGCTTTGTGTCTGTGACGGGAGGGGAGTTGTTTGGGTGTTTGCTGGGAAGAATCTGTTGTGTCAAAAATGAAATGTATCAATAAAACAAATATATAGTATGTACACTTTCAGATTTTATTTCAAGACCAAATCTGAGTTTTGACAGACCATTTTTTCATGCCAAATGGGTAGTCTGTAAGTGAAGCTCTTCATGAGTCATCTGAATATAAAAACAAACTTGGAACTGCAATTTCTAAAGAACATTTTTTATTACACTTGCATAATTCAAAGCCAGCCAAATGATTCTTGCTCAAAATTTCCACCACGAATATTTGTAAATAGAAACAAAGTATGAAAAATGGCAGAAAACAATACAAATGACAGAATCTATGTTTTCAGAAAGGAATGGTTACTTTATCCTTATGCAAACCTCAGCATACTTTTTTATAACCTCTGGAAAGCTATAATTTGGATTTCAGAGCAGTAGTTAGGAATAAAATTTGTTTCTCCCTACCCCCTTTCACTTTCATGGGAGACCAAAGGATCCTGTGGGGGCTGAGAAAACTTTTTGATTTCAGAATCAGAAAGCTATATATTAAATCCCATCATGACATAGTATGACTCTGCCCAGGGCCATGCAAAATAGCCACTTTCAAAACATGGTGTTCCTCATCCAAAACCATCACTTACTTTGTACTTCCTTGACCTTCAGTGCCAAAGCCTTAGGACGCTCTTCCTTTGGTCATTACTTAAACTGTCTGAACTGTTTCAATTTTAAAATATACAATGCAAACATGGAACATTTTTCCCTGTTCATTACACTTTCATGCTTGAAAAGGACGGGAGGGGGCGAAGGGGGGAGGAAAAGAGACAGAAAAAGCAAGCATTCTACTAAACCAACAAAAAAGAACATAGGTAGAAAAATTCTCCATGTCTTGTTTGTGACCACCTCTCTCCCATTTCTTTTGCTTATGCTCTCTCTATTCATAGGATGATTCCCCCTTTAACCAATCTCTACCATCTCTGCCAATTGAAATCTCTCCTTCCACCAAGGCCCAGAGTAGAAACTCACTCTTCAATAAAGCCTTCCCTGTTCATCCACATGGAAATAATTTCTCCTTCCTTAAATTTCTTTTGCACTGTCTTAACTTCTCCTTTGTAATTTCTATATTCTACCTCATAATCATTTGTATATATGCTTTATCCTGACTATTAGGCCATAAGCTTCCCATACATAAGAATGTCTTTTTCTTTTAAAATTAACTTATTTTTAGTTTTCAACGATCACTTCCAAAAGCTTCTGACTTTTAAATTTTCTCCCCCTCCCCAAGATGGTGTGAAATCTGATATAAGCTCTACTTGTACATTCCTATTAAACATATTTTCACATTAGTCATGTTGTCAAGAAGAATTAGAATTCATAAGAGGAACCACAAGAAAGAAGAAACAAAACAAAACAGAAGGAAAATAAAAAAGTAAATAGTATGCTTTGATCTGCATTCAAACTCCAGAGTGGTAGGAACTAAGCCTTACCTTATCTTTGTGCCCCCAAAGTCTAGCTTAGAGCTTTGCATTTATTAAGCATTTAGTGAATTGGGCTGATTTCACCCACTACATATTTATTCAACTCAAATCAGCCTTTATTTTGAAAGAGGCAGGTGGATAGGGAGAAGTCCATTTAGGTAGCACTCAACTTGGACCACCAGGAAGAGAAAAACTTCAACTGGCAGAACTTTGGAAGGAATTTGTTACAGCCTGTGCAAATGCAAAAGACTGCAGGACAAAATCAGTGAATTGCAAGGGTATGCAAAGGAATAAAGTGAAATAGGGTGGAAAAGGAATACAGACCACAGAGGCTCTTAAATGCCAGGCTACAGACTTTGTAGTTTATTCCATAGGCTACTGGGAACACTGAGGGCTTTTTGGGAAGAGGAAAGCATATCTTCTGCCAGTAGAACCTCCAAACTTTCTCACCTGCAATGAAGCCAGTGTGAGCTATCTAGAATATGGGCTCTAAAAAGGGTCCATCATATCAATAATCTATCTAAAACCTTTGGGACTGATTTATTCTATAGTCTTTTGCATATTCGGTTTGCCCCTGGCTCTGTGACTGGAAAAAATCTCAATCATTCAGTACATCCAACTGCCTAGGTAAAACAAACAAGCAAAACCAGCTCACTTCTTGTATTCTCATCTTTGTTATCCCCTACTGGCCCTTCCTCTGTGTCCTTTGGAACCTCAACTCTGCTGGAAATAAACTCCCTTCCCGCTTCTACCCACATGGTATTATTCTTTCTGGGCCTTCACTACTATTCAATAATCCTTCTATTTCAGTGTTATTTATTCCCCCTTCTTCTTTTTCCACAGTTACTGTTCCAAACCTAATCTTTTTTCTTCAAGTCCCCAGTGGCATCTCTTCCCTCAGATGGTTTCACCTTTTACTTAGCTGAGAAGACTGAGGTTGTTTGACTTGAGCTCCTACAGCCCTACTCTTCAAAACTTCTCACCTTAATTACTATGGGGTCTCAAACCCAGATAGTCCTTTACAATTTGTTTTTCCTTTTTCTTCTCAGAGGAAGAAGCATCCTTACTCATCACTATGGCTAATCCCTTTACTTATGACCCTGATTCCATCTTCTTCTGCCTTTGTTACAGCAATTATCCTTATTCTCTCATTGATTTTCAATTTCTGCTTCCCCAAGGATTCTTTCTTGTTTGACTATAAACATGCTGTCTCCCCAGTCCTGAACAAACAAAAAAAAACCCCAAGGCATTCCAGAGGAAGACCAGCAGAAGCAAAATGATGGAGCAGACCCAGAATCAGTGTCCTCTGACCATGGAGGATGGGAAAAGAAAGAGGGATCACGTCCTCATCTCATTGCCCATCTCATTCCTCGTCTCCTCATCTGGAGAGCAGGTGAGAATGACTAAGGCCTCTTCCCCCCTTGCCCTTGTATACTAACAACACCTTTTATAGACTATGATCTTTATTTTTCATTTGCTACCAACTAACACCCTGTAGCTAATGATTTCCCACCACCTGTTTCTTTCCCTACACCTTAATTAATCAATCACTGGTCATATAAGAACAACAAAATCTCCATTCCTATCCTTTCATCCCACCCTCCTCAATCCTACAGCAACTATATCCCACTCCAATCCTCCTCACCTCTTCCACTACTCCCTTTAGAATTCCCTTTGCATAGTAAACAAGCTTTTTTCATCCTGGATCTCTTTCTCTCATAGTCTTTCCACCTAATATACCTCAGTGATCCAGCCAAAATGGCCTTCTCTCTTTTCTTCACACGTGACATTTCATTTCCTCTCCCCACCCCCAAACCCATGTCTGGAACCTGCTCCTTCTTCATCTCTGCCTTATAGAACTCTTTACTTTCTTTAAGGTACAGCTCAAGCATCACCTTCTACATGAAAGCTTTCCTGATCCTCACTGCCCCCCACTGACCTTAATGTAAGTCTTTCAGACCCAGACAAATCTAACCAAAAGATAAACAAGAAAGAAGTATCCAAATAGAACTTTAGAAAAATTAGGGATGATGGATTTCTGGTAATTAGTGATTGGGAATAGAAAGGAACTTACATACTTCTCGGCTGCATATGGTACTTTTAAAAAAAGGTTAGGACCATGTATTTAGGTTTAAAGACCTCACCAAAAAAAATCTGGAACAGCTAAAATACCAAATATACCATTAACTGATCACAGTGCAATTAAATTATATTTAACAAAGGGCCCTAAAAGAAAGAATTTAAAAGTAATTAGAGAATAGAGAACAATTCTAAAGAACTGGTGGATCAAAAAATAATTCTAGAAATAGTAGAAACTTTCAACAAAGCAAATGACAATAATGAAGCAATACTACAAAACTTTTTGGATGCAGCTAAAGTAGTTGTGAGGGGAAAATTTCTATCCTTGATCTTCCCAACCTACTGCCATTTTACTTCCATTCTATCTTATAGTTAACTACCATCTATTTAATATATTTATTTTCTCTATATTTATCATGTATATAGTTATATATGTCATATCCCTGTTAGAATGTACATCTCCTTTAGAATAAGCATTGTTTCATTTATCCTATTTGTATTTCTAGTAACTAACACAGTTCAGGGCATACAATAGGCACTTAATAAATATTTGTTGATGGATTGATTCTCTGTATTCTTCATGGTCATTATTTATTGTGGAATAGTAATATTCTATTACATTCATGTATCATGATTTGTTCAGCCTTTCCCCAATTGATGGGCATGTATTTTGTTACCCAGTCTTTGCTGCCACAAAATATACTGCTATGAATATTTTTATGTATATGAGACCTTTCTTTCCATCTTCAACCTCATTTGGGTCTATACAGTGGGATCTCTGAGCCAAAGGGTATGGACATTTTAGTTACTTTTTTTTTTAGCATAATGCCAAATTGCTTTCCAGAACAGTTTGGCTTATTCACAGTTTCAACCATAGGATATAAGTGTACCTTTCTTTCCACAACTTTTCCACCAACTATGCTCATATTTTGTCATCTTTGCCAATTTGTTGGGTGTGAAATAAAACCTTCATGTTTTGATTTGCATTTTTCTCATTATTAGTGACTTAGAGTATTTTCATCTGGTTGTTTATGTTTTTCAGTCTTTTCAACAACTGTTTTTTCGTATCATTTAACCACTTATCCATTGTGGATAAGCTCTTGGTCTCACATATTTTAGTAAATTCTCTGCACATCTTCTTTATAAGAGACATTTGGTATAATGATTTTCCCCAATTGATTGTTTCTGTTCTAATTCTCATGTTGATTTTGTTCATTCAAAAGTTTTTCAATTACATGTTATTAAAATGATTTCTTTGTGGTTACCTCTATCTCTATGACCATCTCTATTCATATAAGATACACATATATATATGTTCATATATATCCTAAAAAAAAAAATCTGATGCTTTTCAAAATATCAGCATCACTTCCCATTGACTTACCCCCAAACCAATAGAACCCTACCCTATAACATGGAAATAGAGTTAGGCAAAATAAATAAATACATTAGCCATACCAGTACATGTATCCTAGGCAGATAACAGATGGACAATGTATGAGGCAGGATCAGAGTAGACTAGAAAAGAGATAGGGATCAACCACATCTGGGAAATAATGAAGTACTTTTAATGATCTAAGCTGCTTACTGCTTCAAAAGCTCATCTTTTAAACTTCAGTTTTCTCCCAATGATGCTACATAACTTCACATTGTGGAAAATCATGATTACTACAATTCTAGGTGACTCAAAGGACAATGGAAAAAATCATGGTGGGGGTAAGCCAGATGTGGCATGGCAACTATCATGCCATACCCATTAAAAGTGGCATGAATGAATGTAGAAAAAAATCAGTTATTAAACACTTATTTTGTACCAAGTATTACACTAAGTAATTATACAAAAACAATAGCAAAGATAGCCCTCACCCTCAAGGAGCTTATATTCTAACAGGACGCAATAAAGCATATAGGGGAATGGCAGCCAGGGAACAATATTATGGTTTTGGAAAGTTAAGGGAAGATGAGGGGAGCTACAGGCATAAAAAGACACGAAAGCTATGTATAACTAGAAAAAGACTAAGCCAGTCATGTTATAAAGGTCAAATGAATTAATATATGCATAACAGTCTTTCTGGCAAGGATTTGACTGGCCACCTTATGAAGGGATCCAAGTCACTGAAGTCCCTAGGAACTGTATTTCTTTATAGCTCAAGAAAGAGTAAGCAACTGAAGGATCTGAATGGAAGGGCATAGTTTTCTACTGCAGTGGCATTTTTAAAAAAATCTCTCAGGAGAGAGTTGACGGAGAACACACCAAGAAGAGGGAGAAAATGACACTTCCCCTGGAATGTAGACCAGCAACACAGAGGCAGCAGTTGTGGGGACATTAGCAGTTCCTCCTTCTCAAACCCACACCTCTTAGGTGACAGGAGAGGTAAAAGTTAATTGGACAAGCAGCAAAGTATAAGACTTTTGTTTTTATTGTGGACTCTCAATAAAGGCTAGAGTGGCTAGAGTGCTGAGGTAAAAACAGATACACTGAGGGGAATGTGAAGGAACAAGCAATCCTTATCCCCTTTCCCTGCCTTACTTTAGCAAGGTAGTTTTGATTAACATCCAGTTCTATGTTATTTTATTCTGTTAAAGACTGCATCTGACTGGTATGTTTCAATTTCTTGCAAACTCTTGTCATTAGCCTGTGCATTTCCTTGAGATCATTGGTTCAAGACATGAAGGAGGCACACACAAGAGTGACCTTCTCTTGGATGGCCTGGGACTCCAGTCCATTGTTGTCCAAAGTTTTCTCTTTGTAACTGGGGCCACAATCACAAACCATTTATATGTTTCATAACTACACTTCCAAGGGCAGAATTACTATGAATATGGGCCTTTCAGTTTTTCCCATCAGTCTCCAAACTTAACCTATCATGATACTTAGTATCATATACCTAAGGTGTTTCATAGACTTAAAGCATTATATAAACATCAGCTACTATTATTGTTACAATAGATGAACAGTCCACGTTCACACTCTTAACTGTGGTCAATAATAAAACCAGGGGAAGGTCTCCAATCTGTTGGGAAGATTCTTCATATTGGGCTTATAGAAAGATGTGGGCAAAAGTCTTGCAGAACAGGAAAACATAGAGGGGTAGAGACCTGGACCACTCAAGTTGTTGATCTATCTCTGAGATCACAGACCAATTAAAGAGATGTTAAGTATGTTAACACAAGCATATATGTGTGTATTCAAATGTATATAATTATATATATATGTATAATTGTATTTATACAAATATAAACTTGTAAAAAACCATAATATTGCTTCCTGACCACCACTCCCCTATATGCCTTATTGCCTCCTGTTAGAATATAAGCTCCCTGAGGGCAAAGGCTATCTATGCTATTTTTTGGTATCATTAGTACTTAGTACAATGCTTGGCACAAAATATGTACTTAATAAATTATTTTTTTACATTCATTTATGTTGCTTTTCATGGTTATGGCAAAAAGTCATGATGTGGTTGAAGAACAGGATGACATTTAGTTCATAGTAGTTCAAAGAAAGTATTCATTTTGCTTAACATGAGACCAAGTTATACATGATTTGTGGTGTGTGTGTGTGTGTGTGTGTGTGTGTGTGTGTGTGTGTG
>NW_020954687.1:3013283-3025906 GCF_900497805.2 Vombatus ursinus
GGAAAAGTCCCTACAGTTGCATTTTTCCCATATGAGATCTTGGTGATTTTAACACAAAAATAAGCAAGGGAAGTGCTTCTAATCACAGCCATATCACCATCTCTCATTTATTCCACAATCCCTACTACTTTGCTTTTTTAAATATATATTTAAAAAATGTTAACTTAACAATCATCAACAAATAGAGCATTGCCATATACAAAGGACTGAAAATTAAGATTGCAGAGTATCTACCACATAAAGTTTGTTTTTAAAGGATATATGTACTTTCACATAGTAGTACTAACATTGTTCATTTTATGTACACCCCTTCTAAAATTCCTTCTGTTTTCTTTTGTGTATTTTAGCATTTCATTGATATTCTTCCTTCCCTTGAATAGATCCTTAATAGAGGATACCATCAGTATCCTCTATCCTCCCACACAACATTCTTCCTTCCTCCAATAAAACTTTTTCCTTGTCACAAATAAGTATTGTTAAATAAAATAAATTTATATTGTATTGGTCATGTGTGTTGTATCTCCTCTAGGCTCACTTCTCCAACTTGCACTTGATACTGGTAGGATGGATCTCAGAGGTGTGTATTTTGTATATACTTACAGTACATAGATTCACATCTCTGGGTAAAACATAAACTACTTGATGAGTTTCCCTTCTGTCTTTGTAGCCCTAGTGCCTAACACAGTGTCTGGGCAAGGTAGTAGGTTCTAAATAAATACCTGATTAACAATTAGATATACTTTATGATCCAGTGAAACTAGAATATTTGTCATCTCCCATACATGCTCTGCCTTTTCTCAAGCTATTTCCTATGCCTAGAATGCTTTCACTTGTTGAATTTCTACCTGTTCTTTGTTGTTGTTCATTCTTCATTTTTGAAGAGGACCAATGACATCACAAGGTGATGTCTTAACCTGGACATGAATTGGATTTAAGTGAGGTAGAGTTGTTCAAAGTCATCAGCTTCACTCTCTCTTCCTGAGTCACTGAAGTCAAGTGGCAAGGCAAAAGTCATGATTGGTGATGGCCTGGGGGTGTAGTGGATGAACTTGGCCTCTCTGATATCCGTCCAACCTCCAAGTACTTCACAGCACCTGCTTCAGCCACCTTCATGGCTATTGGGACAAATTGCTCTTATTTGCCCATTCCATTGGGAGAAGTCTTCACATGCTTGGAGTAGATATCCCCTTAACTCATTGATGGGTTTGAGACCTGTCAATTACCCTCGACCTGGTTTAGCCCATCTACCAAGAAGGTTTACTGGGGGTGTTCACGGAGGACTAGCACCTCCAGTGTGAGGGTTTGCTGAGCCCTTTCCAGGCTTGCTCATCCACCTTTGCTGTCCACTCTCACCCAACTCTCACCTGTGGCTCCCATGAAGCTGCAGTATGCTCAGTGCATGGAAGTATCATTTAGCTAGGCTATTTAAGAAGAAAGAAAGGACTTTACTATTGCTGGTGAATGTAACTTTTAGGCAGAAAGAAATATAGCCAAGTAAGTCTTTCAAAGCATTTTTTCCTTTCTTTCTTTTTTTTTTTTTAAGATAGTGGAGGTAGGGGTAAGATAGCACCTTATAAGCAACCAGGCAGACTTAAGACTGAAGAAACTTGGCACACCTGTTGTGGGCATCAGGCCCACATAGCCATGGGATATTTAGACCCTCACGTAAGATTGTTAGTTTTGGTAACGCCTAAGAACTATGTATAAATAACACTGCTGCAGTCTTTATGCAAAGCACTGGGAATGACAGTCAAAAATAGGGTAGTAGCTCCATTAAGTCACCTGCCGGACTCTTTGTAGCCTTCCCAGTATGAAGAAATGATGATCCAAGTCCATTCCATCTTTTCCAGCAGATTGCCCCTTCTATCATCCCCACACTATCCTTAATCTTCAGTGTTTTCTTGTGTACTGGCTGTTCACCTGTTGCCTACAGACACACCCATATCTTTCCCATCCTTAAAAAAAAAACTTCAGGGTAATAAGAAATGATGAGAAGTAGGGAAGAAGGGGAGAAGGGAGGACAAGGTGAAATAAGAAGCTCGACTCTTCTCCCTTTCTTTTCCATTTGTGTTCCCTTTCTTTAACAGATTAAGAGTTACAGTGTATGTAATGGAGCTTTGCACATGCCCAGAGTGTCACCTAAGATGGAGGCATCCATGTGGGAGATGCTAGGGACCTACTTTCTGGAAGAAGACATTCTATATTCCTCTACCTTGTAGGTGTTGTGAGGATCAAATGAGATAATATTTGTAAAAAGTACCCAGCATATAGTAGGTGCTACATAAATGCTTATTTCCTTCCCCCTGAGAAAGAGCAGACAAGTACAAGGAAAATCTTGAAGGTAATATTATAAAAACCCAGAAAGGACAGATTATCCATGAGATAAGTCAAGAAGGATAAGAATTGAGAAAAGGTAATTTGATTTGTCAATTAAGAAATCATTGGTAATTTTGGAGAGAGCAATTTCATTTGAATTAAGAAATTAAAAGCCAGTTTTAGAGGGTTTGGAAGAGTGAGAGGACAGGAAGTGGAGGCACTGAGTATAGACACCTTTTTCAAAAAGTTTAGCCAAGAAGGAATGGTGGTAATAGAGAGTCTGGATATGTCATTGGGGAGCAAGCAGCAGTCTGACTCCTGCCACCATAATCAGTGAGTCTAGGTGTTTTGGTAACGCCTAAGAACTATGTATAAATAACACTGCTTTAGGACATCCTAACACAAATAGCTAGGTGAAAGAAAGAATAGCTAGGTGGCTAGAGAAATAGTGTGGTTGACAGAGAGTTTGGTCTCAGAGAGTTACAAAAGATGGAAGGAGTGAGAAAGAAAGGAATTTTAGATAAAAGGAAGCTTGTCAATTATGGAACAGGCATCCCAGGAGGCACAGTGGAAAGGCTAGACATATCTGGAATAGGGTTGAAGATGATGGGAATAGGTTAGTTTCATGTACATGTAAATAATGTTCAAGAATGAAGAGATGCCCATGAAGATGAGGGTAGGAATGTTCACATCCATAGTGCTAAGAGCAACTATTCATCAGAATTCTGTTTTACAGTGAAATTTGTCAGAATTCTGTTCTATAGTGAAATCTGAAGAGCAAAAGCCAATAGTTAGACACCAGCATACAAAAGAAGGAAAGGCTCTTTGGCAAAGGTATCACCGCTGCAGCTGCATGGAGTTGGCAGTCCCTGCCTCTCCTCTTCCTGACTCATGGCTGTTTACTCTTAATGGGGAATAAGTCGGTCAGGAAGCCTCTCCAATGCTATGGCATTCAAAGACACCAGCAAGACACCTGTGGAGCCTGAAGTGGCCATTCACTAGATCTGAATCACCCTCACCAGCCAAAATGTGAAATCCCTCAGGAAAGTGTGTGCTGACCTAAAGGAGCCAAAGGAAAGAACTTGAAAGTGAAGGGACCTGTTCAAATGCCCACTAAGACACTTCAAATCACAACTAGAAACACTCCTTGCAGTGAAGGTTCAAAGATTTGGGATTGGTTCCAGATGAGAATCCACAAACTCCTTACTGATTTGCACATTCCTTCTGAAACTGTTTAACTTCTATCAGCACTGAACCAGGGGTAGAAGTTGAAGTCACCACTGCAGATGCCTAATCAATCATCTCTTTTAATAAACTGACTGCAACTATAAAAAAAAAAGACGGAAAAATATGTGGGACTTCTTCACAGAAATGTAATGAAGACCTTTGGAGAAGATCATGAGTGGCAGATATATGTTCTAGATTCAGCATCTGATGAAGAGATTTTAGACAAGTAGTGTAAAGGATGACATACAATAGAAAGTTTGCTTGAATATGAGACTAGATCTCACAGGGTCACATTCGGGAAACCAAGAGGTCAAAGATTTGAAAGGATCAATCAGTGGTCTGGTTTTCTGGAAAGAGACAGTAATAGTGAATGTAGATTCACTCATCCTCATGTTGGGTGAATCTGTACTTTCAACTATACAATCTCAGTCTTGGAAGGGACCTCAAAGGTCATCTAGTCCAACACATACCTTATGCAAGAATATGCTCTACAACATACCCCAAAGGAGTAATCTAGCTTTTTGCTTAAAGATCTTTAGGAAGGGAAAATCTATTACTTCCAGAGGCAGCCCCCTACACTTGTAGATGGCTGTAATTGTGAGGTTGTCTTTCCTAATATTGAGCCTAAATTTGCCTCTGAAACTGCCTGATGGTTCCAAACAAAACAAATTTAATCCTTCCACATGACAGCTTTTCTAATATTTGAAGATAATTATTATTTTATCCTCCTCCCCTTCCACCCCCTGTCCAAGTCTACTCTTCTCTGAGTTAACATTCTTAGATCCTTTAACCAATTCTCATCCAGCATGGTCTTAAGGACCTTGACCATCCTGGACACCCACTCTGGATGTCTGCGAGCTTATTAATGGCCTTCCTGTAATGTAGTGCCCAAAACTGAACTTGCAATAGCAGGTACAGCAGGACTGTCACCTCCCTAGTCCTGCACACTATGCCTCACAACATGGCCTAAAGCTAGGTAACTTTTTTTGGCCACTTTTTATTTATATTGACCTTGTTATCCAACAGGATAAAAGTATTTTTTCACCTCAACTCTTAGTATAGTCATGTATTCCCAGTTCTGTACATGTGAGGTTGATCATTTGAAGCTGAGAATAGAATGTTACATTGATCCACACTGAAGTTCATTTTGCAGTTTTTAGCTTATAGTTCTAGTCTGTCAAATCTTTTTGGATTCTAATTCTATTATCTATTATATTAGCTCTCTTTCCCATTGGTCTGCAAATTTCATAAGCATGCTGTCTAAGCCTTCTTTTATCCATGTGGATAAAAATGTTGAACAGAAAAGAGCCAAGGACAGATCCCCAGGGCATTCCACTAGGAGACTGCTTCCAGGTTGACATCAATTTAAATGACTCCTATTTGGGTCCATTTATTCAACCATTCTGATCTATCTAATGGTATCTCTCCAATTTGTCCACAAGAATATAAAAAGATTTTTCTTAAATGCTTGCTGAAATCCAGGAATACTACATCCATAGCATTTCTCTGATTTACCAGTCTAATAATCCTGTAAAAAAAAATACTGCAGTCATCTATATCTTTGGTATGCTCAAATGATAACAACTTCTCTTTGTTCATTTTCTAGGCTACAAAGTCAGAACAGCACTGACTGAAATCTACATGCATCATCCCCCTCTATAGCAGATTCTATTTAGCTCAGGAAACCTAATATCTGAGGTTTATTGCCAACCTAACCTTAACCCAGAAACAAAGTCTAACAAAAGGCTCTCTTAAGACACTTCTGATAGTTAAGTCACATGTAGTTTCATCAAATTCCAACTCAGGGTAAAAGAAACATATCAAAGTGTCTACCTTAACTGCACTTTCTCCAGGACACTGAAAGATCTCTCTGGGAAATGGGGTATCCCTATTCCCTCTGTAAACTTTGATGTACTCAGTGATTTTCAGTGGTTTAAAAAAAATGAGAAATTTCAAGGTGAAAGAAACTCATTTTCTTAGTGTTCTTTCACAAAGAGAACTCATTTGTGCTTTTTACCTACCCTGAGAGCCATCAGCTACTTCTGGTTGCTAATTTCAATTGTGTTAGGATGTCCTAATGCAATTGCCTAGCCTCTTTTGGCTACCCTGGAAGCTCTGATAAAAAAAAACATATAAATCTTCCTTTCCAATATATTAAATTTAACCTTACTAAGAAAAAACAGACATCTTTCTCTTGGGCAAAACAACATTTTTTGCATATGAATTGATTCTTAAACATAATCTATAAGCAATTAAAATATGATCATTCAGACCTAAATTTGTATTTTTTAACCTATAATTCTGATAGGCAACTGCAATCTAATATAGTAGTCTATGGCTTTGTCAAGGATTTTTAGGGCCTCACAATGACTTCCCCTTCATGTCTGAATGCCTCAGTTCTAGGAGATAATATTAAATGACAATGGATGAGAAGGGATAGAAAAAAATACAAATCAAGGGATAAACACTGACACAATAAAAACAATAGAATTTTAACCAAAAAATTCACTAAAGAGAGACTAAAGAGTTTTAAAATATGGAAATGAAACAAGTCCCTCAAATGTTCTTTTGTTTCATATAATAAAAAATGTAGAGTATTGATCAGGGAAGAATAATGAGGAGACCAGAAGATACAAACAGACCTAGATTAGGTTTAACTACATCTGTATGATGATGGCCAATGAGGAGATAACTTTGATGATACAGGAATGTTAAAGTTCATAATGTGGATAGCAACAATATAATGATTTTATGCAACAGAAACTGTGCTACAACGAAACAGAAGCCTATTCAACTTAAGATTACAGGGAGGTAAATCTTTGTTTGAGATCTTGCATTTATCTATAGAAGGGGTGGATTTATACATTAACTACTCTTTGAGAGAATAGGTAGATGTCTTGGTTCAATAAGAATATGCCAGTAACAGGACAGGTGTCCTACATATGGAGTGCCATGTTACAAGTCAATGCCTTTGCTAAAAGCTAACTGAGTCAAATGGCTGATTGTTAGTAGGAAGCATGCCAATGGGGACTTGTGAACAAAGGTACTAGGAATCCAGTTTCGAAGTTATCCCTAGAATCCTGAAAATAGTAATAGCTGCCACTCTCTAGGAATTCAACTTGTTACTTCCAGAGATAGTTGGGAAAATTATGTCAGAGAAGATTCTAAAGAAGGATGATTTGATTGGCTTAGACCAATGAGGATCACAGTTGCCCTTTTACACTCGTCCTATAAAAGGCAGTTAAAAGGCTTTGGTCAGAAAGACAGTAGGAAAATCTGTAGGAAGAGAAAGAACACCAGCAGAGCAAAGACTAAGGCATGGAGGGGTTTGAAGGAGAAGGAGACTGCATGTCTCTACACAGCCTTCTTTTGGAAGCAGCTCGGAGTGGCCTCAAATTGGCAGAAGCAGAACAACATTGCAGTTGCATGTGTTCTCATCCATATGCCTGAAGAGGCAGCAGCAGAACTTCTTAACCACATAGCCCCAGGAGAAAATGGAATCCCATGACTCAACCAGCATACTGGCTAGAAGAAGGAAGATTTTTATTGGGTGTGCCAAATTCTAGGAGAGTTCTGGGCCTCAAGCTCTAGAAAGAGAAAGGGAATAGGAAGGGAATAAACAGTTATTGTTTACTACACACCAGGAGCTGTGCTAAGTGCTTTACAAATATTATCTCATTTAATTTGAGAGTGACAAGCTAGAAAAGTAGTAAGAGATTGAACCATAATATGAAGAAGTTAAAATCTGTACTTTTTCCTCCAATAACACAAGTTATTTAGATTGTGCAGGTCTGATGAGAAGAGGTAGAATGTCTCTTAGTAAATCCAATTTTGTTTTCTATCTGGGAGGAGCATACAGTACCAAAAGGTTAGTGGCCTTTCTAGCTCCCTGGCATGATAAGGGGACTCAGTAGAAAAGAGAATTGCATGTACTGCTTATGGGGTGGTGAGTCCTTTGTGTTATTTCACATCTTGGGCAGGGACAAAACCAGCTGTCTTGAATCTGATATGTATTACCTAGAAGGCTTGAATGGGAGCTGGGGACCCTTTAGATCATATACCACAGACACAAGCTACATACTGAGGCTCCCAAAAGAAACTTCCAAAGTGAGCAGAATGAACAAAAAAGAGATTTCTAAGAGATTCCTAACATTGAACCTGGTCTGTATAAGTCTAGAGTTTGGGTTCTGTGCCACAGGTTACATTTTAGTTTTTAACTTCTCAAAGTACTTAGCATCTCATATGTCATAGGATTTGATTCAGACCTTTGGGGAAAAAATCCCCCCAGACTTGTGAGTTAGTAGTTTTCAATTTATTTTTTTTTCAGGTAGGCCTTATGGAATACTAGAAATTAGAAGGGACATTAGAAGTAATTTAGCTGGGCCTCCTACCTCATAAGAACTTGGTCAGTCATATTTAGCTGAGGGTGTTCTGTATGACTCATTCCTCATCACAAGTACATTAGAAAAGTATCTAATCAAACAAAAAAGCAAAGACAAATGGATTCAGGAGTGTTCTTATGAGGAAACAGAATGTAAAGTCAGAAATCTGAGGCACTTTGGTAGAAATGAATCATCACTAAAAAAGAGAAGAACAGAAACACCCACTGATTTCATTATTTCTTCCATGGTTGGGGGGGGGAATACAAACCAAAAAATTTCCTCTATTTTACAGCAGAGAACTGGGGGATGTGGAGACTAGAGTGGGAGGAGGAGAGTAGAGTGGGAGGAGAAAGGGCAGTTTTCTTACATATTGTGATTTAAATTTCTTACATAGTGATTTAAATTAGGAATCTGAATCTGGAAGCTCCTACACTTAATTCCAAGTAGTTTACTTGTTAAGAGTCACTGTCTGATTAGTGAATTTCCTGAAATTGAGCGATCCTTAAACTGGAAAAGGGATCAGCTATGGACTTCTCAGTCCATAACAATCAACAATTTGCCATGATAGTTGCTGTCTGAATTGATAATTAATTTATGAAATTAAATGGAGGCAGGCACTGGGAGGGCAGGCACACCAGTTCTTTGGTTAGTGGCTGAAAAGACCCCAATGACATCAGGAAACAGGACTGTAATCACACTTTAATAACCACAGAGGGCATAGCGGCAAATAGCACAGAAAGCACAAATTCAAGCAGCAAAATGGGTCCTGAGGCAGACCACTTGTGGACAGGGGATGAGGAGGGGAAGAGACAGAAAGTATCACTCATGTAACCATAGAAGCGGGAGCACTAGGCAGCATGGACAGGTGTGGTAGGGTGCTGGGGGCTGGGAGCACAGGTGTTTGAAGTATCATTTTTATAGGGTTGGGGGGGGAAACAGACTCGTATCTGTGCTACTTGGGGTTACTTCGTTCAAGTATCCAAATAATTTCAAAGTTGTTGGTAAAATTTTAAAGTTAACATGTCCACATTACCTCATCATCATCAGCACCATTTGGTGATCTCTTGGTTTTTATTGTAGAGCTCGAGAATTGTCTGGGATTTAAGTATTATGGGACCAAAAAGGTCTGACAGCAGAGTCTAGATGGCTTCCCCCGATTCAGTACATATTACCAGGATGTGAATTTGGTTAGTATGTGATACAATTTGTGAATTATGCTCCTTTGATCTTTGGGACAGTTTCTATAAATGCGACTTTGAGATTCTCCTTTGCAATCTTACTTCCTGCTATTGCCCCTTTATACTGACTACTTATAAACTTACTTACTATACTAACTAGAAGAGGGAGAAGGGTGATCACGAGGACCACCCCAACCCTGAGAAAGGAAGTGTAAAATACTTCTTCCTCCTATCTTGCATCCTTCCCAATGCTTGAGTCTGGTGTTTATCAATTTTATGTCTTCACAAGACCAAATTCTCTTCTAAAAAATGTCAAAAGGAAATATACCAGAAAACAACAGAAAGACATACAATTCAATCCAACAAATACTGTTTAAATGCCAAGGTAAGTTCTGGGCATACAAAGACACAAACAAAACACTTCATTATCTCTAGGAACTTACATTTTATTGGGAGAAATGCAACTCATACATAGACAAGGTAGGGAGTGATGAGGCAAGAAAGAGATTAGAGAGAGTCCTAGGAAAATCTGAAGAAAGAGAATACTAATAGCACAAGGAGTGATTCAGATCGTACATTTTTACAATAGATTCAATATATATATATATGACTAATTATAGGAAGGGGCATATTGTTCAGCTGGATAATTCTTATGTTGACTTTTTTTAAAAAATCCTCAAATTTCTAAATTTCTCTAGAGATGTTAATTTTTTTTTAATGAAAGGGATTTGGAGTTATTTTGGTTCCTGTGGAGAGAATTTAATTTTTTAAGGCATCACTGGAAGCAAATTGCTTTAAATTAGTTTTCTCTACAGGGTAACCTAATGTAAGAAATAATATAAATTCACATTCATTACAAAGAAAAACGTTTTGCATACAGTAACTGGAACCAGAAACTGCATTAAGAATTCCCTAATATAAACTTCATGGGGGGTGGGCAGTGCCTGGATATGGGAGGAGGGTCAGTTTGGGGCCAGTTTCATTATTTAGACAACAATGACATCTTAGTTCTTGGGCCTAAATGGAAAATAAGAATGTGTTCAATTCAATTCAACAAATGTTTTTTAAGTGCCTTCTGTGTTCTAGGCACCAGGGGGAAAAAAGACATAAATAAAATGGTCCCTTCCTTCAAGGATCTTATAGTCTAGCAGTAGCTAAGGAGGGGACCTGTGTTGGGAGGGCTACAACAAGGGCATAAATCAATTAAATACAGGTTAATTTGAAGGAGAAAGACTAACCATTGAGAGAATCAGGAAGCAGCATTTGAGCTGAACCTTAAAGGAACGGTCCATATTCTCAGAGGCAAAAGTGAGAAAGCAGAGCACACCAGGCATGGTAGATAGCCTGTTCAAAGGAAAAGGCATGCGATGGAATCCTGAATCAGGATTAAGTAGTAGGCTGATTTGGCTAGAATACAGAGTGAATAAAATGAGTCACATGTAGGAGAAGCTGGAGCTAAGTTGTGGTGGGTTTTAAATGTCAAACTGAAGAGTTTGTACATCATCCTGGAGGCATTAGGGAATCTTCTCCCTGGAATACTATATTTAAATGTAGGTATGACAGTTTAAGAAGAACATTGATAAGCTAAAGGGTATCCAGAGGAAAGAAACCAATATGGTGAAGGGCTATCTCATGTGTCATATGAAGATTGGTCAAAGAAACTAGGGATGTTAGGCTTAGAGAAGACTCAGGAGGGGGCATAATAGCTGTCTTTAGGTATATGAAGGGTTGTCAAGTTGTGGTGGAAGTATTAGACCTTTTTTTTTTTTTGAGGCATTAGACTTTTCCATCGAGCCCAAGAGGACAGAACCAGGAGCAATGGGAGAGATCTTGCAATGAGGCAAATTTAGGTTTGATGTCGAACAATTAATTAGAGTTATGCAAAGTAGAATGGGCTGCTTGGGTTCTTCCTCCTTGGAAGGCTTCAGTTACAGACTTGACACCCATTTGTTGGGTATGTTACAGTAAGGATTTCTTTTGTGTATGGATTCGACAGAATAGTTGCTGAGGCCCCTAAAATCTATGATTCTGAGCCACTTAAGATCTTTGAGGAGAATGATAGTCGGACCTAATCCCTTAGGATAACAAGGATCCTTCTAGAAGTTTCTGACTTTTGATTTTGAAAGAGCTTTTCAGTTTTATGTCATTAGCTAGTCTTTTTGTTGTTCCTCACACGACATTCCATCTCCTGTCTCCACTGCATTTCAAGTCTGTCCCTTACAACTAGAATGCACTCCCTCTTCTCCTTCAGCTCTGAAGCATTTTTCATAGTTCTGCTCATGTCACTCCCTATAGGAAGCCTTTCCTAATCTTCATAGTTGTTAATGTCTTTCGCCCCCTCCAATTTCCTCGTATTCTATTTGCATATCTTTCGTATTTGTGTATACATGTTGCTTCCTTTTAAGTTCCTTGTTTTTTCTGTATCTACAGCATTTAGCATAGCATCCCAAAATTATTCACAACTGTTGAATAAATGAATGGATGAATATCACAATAGTCCAGTTACTACAGGACAGCACCGAGAAGCTATAAACAGAGTTTCACGTTACAAGTGATCGTGTCGGCACAGGTGTTATCCAGATAGCTCCACTTTCTTTTCACATGGTTAGGTTTTCATTTGAAAACTTCCTATTCATCTCCTTTAACAATTTACCTGTTGGTGAATGACTCATCTATTTGAATCAGTTCAATACTTAGCTCATATATGGAACTCTATAACAAAAATTTGCCACAGAGATTTTTTACCCCAGATAACTGTTTCCCTCCTAACTGCCTTCATTTTATTTACACAAAAATGTTTCCATTTTTTGTAATCATATTGTCCATTTTTCTTCTTTGCTCATTCCTGTCCACTGTTTAATTAAGACTTCTCTAAACAGCCCAAGTTCCTTTGACCAATCTTCATATGACGTGTACTCATGGCCCTTTACCATATTGGTTTCTTTCCTCTGGATGCCCTCCAGCCTATCAATGTTCTTTTTAAATTGTGGTGTCTACACAATATTCCAGGAAGAAGGTTCCCTAATAACCTAGGATTATATACAAATAAACTAGGATTATATACAATATAATATACATACTGCCCAATTTGACATTTCAATTGTGAAAAGTATCTCTTTCCCTTCTCCTCTAACTTTTTAATATGACCTTGTGTGGGGTGTTTGTGACCCCGAAAACAATAAAATCAGAGACTTTTTCTGAAGAAAGGCAAAAAGGAGTTTTACTGCTTTCTCAGGAGAAAGGACACACCCAGCATTCGCTCAAGATGGCTCCAGCCAGCGTGTGCGTCTGAGTGTCCTGTAAAGCAGAATATATAGATCCTATCTGCAATTTCCCCACCCTAACCCCCTTCCCCTCAACCCACTGGCTGGGTATATTAGGGGCACAATCTATTCGGGGAATTCTAACTTCTACTGAAGGAAGTTCGAAACAAGTTAGAGGAGAGTGGTGTCTTTGCATAACCAGAACATCTGGTTTAGCCACATGGAACATCCGGTTTAGCCAGAATGTGCTGCAAGGC
>NW_020954687.1:3026029-3102958 GCF_900497805.2 Vombatus ursinus
ACCTTTTATATCTAGGTCAGGTGTCCATTTGAGATTCAGAGTGGTATATGGTATAAGATGTTGGTCTATACATACTTTCTGACATACTACCTTCCCTAGCTCTACTTTCTTTCTACGTGGATCAGCTACTATCAGTTCACCACCCCCAAAGGCAGGAGCCAAGGCAAAGCACACTACCCATGGTGTTAAAAGAGATCTTCAGATTTTAGTCCCTTGTCTGCTAAAGGATATACTGAGAACAAATTCAGCAAGCTCACTTCAGCACCCAAAAATTCTAATTTACTACCAAAACCAAAAAGATTAAAAAGAGAGAGAAAAGCTTTTTCAAGTCCATTATGTAAGGGTACTAAGAAGTGTTGGGAAACTTGACACCCTTTAAATGAAATATTTAGATATAACATTTCCTTTAAAGGGAAAAATTACTAAAGAAATTCTATGTCCAGCATTGGTAACCGACAAAAGAGAAATCCTTTGCTACAGCCAAAATTCATGAAAGAAATATTTTTAAAAGCTCCCTAACTAAATTTTTTAATAAGCTCTATTCACTTCCAGGGAGGAAGAGGTAGCTGTGTGACCCTAGACAAATTACTTAATCCTGTTTGTCTCAGTTTCCTCATCTGTAAAATGAGCTAGAGAAGGAAATGGCAAACCAATCCAGGATCTTTGCCAAGAAAACCCCAAATGGGGTCAGGAAGAGTCAGACATGACTGAACAACAATAACAACAACAAGGACAGATTATTTTAATTTTAATTTATTTTAATTTTTATTTTTAGGCAATTGGGGTTAAGTGACTTGCCCAGGGTCACAAAGCTAGTAAGTGTCAAGTGTTTGGTCTGAGGCTGGATTTGAACTCAGGTTCTCCTGACTCCAGGGACAGTACTCTATCCACTGTGCCACCTAGATGCCCTGAGGACAGATTGTTTTAAATAAAGAGTGCTCTTACACATCTCCTATGGAAACAATAGAACATGTGTGATAAGAGGTATGGTGAAAAAATGGGCTAAGGAAGAAATAATCAAAGGGACTCCTCTAGCATTTCTCAGAGGTATGCTCACCAGTCACCCTGTGCCTTCATGTAGGCTTTGCTTACTCTGTAAGCAGGGAAGCTCAAAGACATTCACTTCAAATGACAAAGTAGAGAATCTGACTATACAGTAAAAGTGAAGAGCACAATTGAAGATTTGTCTCCCACCTCTTGGGAGTTTGTCATAGCCCTCGACCTTGAAAAGGAAGAATATAAGATGGGAATTTTTTTTCTTTAAAAAAAAAAACAAAAAAACAGCCATATCCCCAAGAGACAAAATGGTCAAAGGATTTGTACAGTTTTCAAAAGAAGAATTTCAAAACATTAACCATACAAAAATGCTACAAATTACAAACAAGAGAAATGCAAATTACAACCACATTGAAGTTTCATCCATCAAACTGACAAAGATGGTAAATGATAGAAATAGTGTTGGAGAGTCTGTAAAAGACAGGCTCTCCAAGGCATTGTTATTGGAGTTTTAAACTGGTCCAACTTCTCTGGAAAAAAACTTGGAATTGTGTGAGAAAAGTTATCAAGCTCTTCATACCCTTTAACCCAATGATCCCACTACTGGGCATATATGCCAAAGAACTTAAAGACAGAAAGGCCCATACCAAAATATTCATAGGAACTATTTTTTATGGTAGCAAAAAGCTAGCTCAAGGATTAGGGAGCAGTTGAACAAATTGTGTCATATGAGTCATATGTGTGGAATATTATACCATTAAGAATCTATAAATATGAGGAATTTAGAAAACAGAATATTAGGAATAGGTTTTCCTTAGTATACTTCATTCCAAGTTTTAAAACATTTTCATAGGGACCTTAAAAATGCTTAAATCGACTATCAAATCATTCCTGTCTTCTCCAGCTTCTCAAGTCGATAAACACATACTTTTTGTAGCTCAGCACCAAAAACACACTGTGCCCAAGGTCTTTGTGATCCTGTAAATCTAATGACTAGTACTTTGTAAGTCCAAGATGTAGGAAGAAAGAAAAGTCACCAATATGCCTTGATTAGAAAAACAGGCTTGGAACTATCCACTTATAATTTGGTATCCTAGAAGCTTCACTTTGAAGAACTATATTATTATAACTCAGGCTTCAAGACAATAGCGTTTTCATAAGACTATTCTCATTGCTGTAGAGAATGATGACTCCATGAGAGTCATAGCATGAGATAATTGGAGAGTAGAGACATTCTTAATTCCTGCTTTGAGAAAGGACAAATGTGGTCCCAGAGTTCTCTAGCTCTGGGTCTCTCTCTCTCTCTCTCTCTGAAGAAAGTCTAGAACCATTTGTGATTGTCTAGATGCAAGAATGAAGATTGTCTCTCCTTTCCAAAGTTCTCACAACTCTACCCTGCACATAAGTATGTAACTCCAAGGCATCATTCCCATTATCAATGAGGAGAGACCTATGCAAATTACCCAGGCATGAAGTTATACTGAGTTATACCAATAGGCATACCTATGGCAAAAGTTTGGTTAGGAAAAATTCCTATTGATAAGCAAAGAAAGTAGAGACCTTGTGATAGTCAAGAAGTCAGTAGTTGAGACCTCTTTCAGAATCGTCATCAACAAAATACTTATATTATTTTAAGTATTAAGTTTAACCTGCCTTTAAAAGAACATATCCTTATATTATGGATTATGGTTAATCTAAAGCTACATACTGTAATAATGAACCTGTTTCTAAAGCTTCAAAGCTGGGTGTGTCACTGACTAAGAAAAGGAACAATGAAGGCTGAGAGTACTGGTCTGAACCAATAAGTGATACCAGGTGAAGTACATATAATCTAACTATGCCTTCTCTTTTTCATTTTAGAGTGGGGAAGAGATTTTCTACTTGCCATCCAAATTTCATGGGAATGTTACATGATATAGGGAGTAACTAATAAGTAATAGTTCTAAGCACTTTTGCTTGCTTGGATGAAAGAATGCTAGGTATTATTTTTATAGTACATGTCTCAACAACACATGAGACTAATATATAGGCCAGCTCATAGAATTGCAGCATTTCCTGTTCCAAGACACTGCTTTAGGCATAACTCTAAGTTATGGGTATGTAGGATGTACATTCCATACCTCTTGTCTAACTCAGCCCCTCCTTGATGTCCTATAGAGAGCATGTTTCTGGGCTCCTCCCTTCCATAAAGTCGGATATGGAATAAGAATGTACTAGTGATCCTGCCGGTGGTTTCAACATGACCTACTACACAGAAAGGCATTCAAAAAGTTAAGATAAAAGTTCATCATGAAATAGACTAGCAGATTAGATGCATTTGTGAAGTCTTGTGTGAAGTCAACAGCTACAATAGTATGCATTAAAAATAGCAAAGTGTCTTCGTGGCATTTAAAGGGAAACCAGAAGTGTTCTTTATTAGAAGGAGTCCTGTGAAGCAGTTGTATTTGAGGCCCAAGAATTCTGAAATTTGATTCACCTGAATTCACACCAAAAGCTGAATGATAGAACTATGTTTCAGATTTGAGAAGGATCTCAGAAGTTATCTAAGCCAAATATTACCTAAAGCATAAACATTTTCAACAATATTTCTAATAAGTTAGTCATCTAACTTCCACTTTGTATCACCTTCACTGACAGTAAATTCACTACATTCCAAAACAGCCTGTGCTACTTTGGGACAATTCTACCAATGAAAAAGTTTTTCCTTACATTGAATTGTAATTTGCCTTCCTTCTCTTACCTTGACCCCGACCCTCACTCCATACCTGGTAATCCTAATCTCTCTTACATGTAAAAATCATTCAAATATTTGAAGACAGCTATCATGTCACCTCCAGCTCCTAGTGTCTTCTCAAGTCTAAAAACCTCCTTCAAACAATCCAAGTACAGCATGATTGTGAGTTCTCTCACCATCTGGTTCACTCTTCTACAGACAGGCCAATTTTCTTTCTAAAATATGGCGTCCTGAACTAGATCCAATATTCTAATGGTGGTGTGACCAGCAATACAGTGGGATTATCCATCTACCTTGTTCTAGACACTACTGGCGCAAATCAGAATCACTATAGTGTCTTTGCAACTAGCCCCCTCACACTATTGACTCATATTAAACTTGCAGTCCAATAAAACTCCAAGTTCTTTTTCCTTCCCTTCTTTTTCTTTTTGTCAAAACCAATGACCTTTTAAAGTACTCATCTTTCTTGACTACTCTGCCACATTTAATGATGTGGATTACATTTTCCTCTGTGATAGTCTCTTTTTGAGTTTTCATTACACTACTCTATCTCACATCTCCTATGTGTCTCACCAATTCTCAATCTCCCTGGATTATCAACCATTTCTATCCCCTAACTGTGAGTATATCCCAAGAATCTATCATAGGCTCTCTTCTCCTTTTATATTCCATCTTTTGGTGACTTCATCAGCTCCCATGCAGATGACTCTCACCTCTAGTCATTGTCCTGTGCTATAATCTCACATCATTAGCTGCCTATTGGACATTTAAAACTGGATATCTGGTTGGCACCTCAAATTTAACATACCTAAAACAGATCTCATTATCCCATCCCTCTTTTGGATTTCCCTATTTCAATAGAGAGCACCACTACCCTACCTACTTGGAACCATCCTCCATTACTCACTCACCCTCACCCCATACATCTGTCAGTTGTTAAGTTTTTATTCAATTTCCAAATCTCATATTTGTCCCTTCTCTCTAATCTCAGGGCCACCATCCTAGTTCAAGTCTCCATCACCTCTTGGTTGGATTACTATTAAAGTATCTTCACTAGTTTCCCTATTCCAAGTCTCCTTCACATGACTGCCAAAGTAAATTTCCTAAAGTGCAGGTCTGATCATCACTCTCTACTCAATAAACTCCAATGACTCCTTATTGCCTACCAAAAGGCATACAAACTCCTTTGATATTCAAAGTCCTTTCAACCTGGTTTCCAATTACCTTTACAGTCTTAACATATTTCTCATACACTTGATGTATGGTTCAGTCAAAAGGGTGATCTCACTGCTTCTCTCACACAACCCTTCATCTACCATATCCTGCCTTTGCATGGGTTATCCTCCATGCTTAGAACGTACTCCTTCCTCATCATACTTTTTTAGAATCTCTACTTTCCTTCAAAGCTTAGATCAAATGCCATCTTTTATATAAGGCCTTTCTTGATCTTCCTTCCACCAACTCACCCCCAGCTACTAGTGTCTCCTCTCCAAAATTTGTTATTAACCAGTCATTTTTCAGTCATGTTTGACTTCTTGTGATGCCATTTGGGGTTTTCTTGGTGAAGATCCTGGAGTTGTTTGTCATCTCCTTCTCCAGATCATTTTACAGATGAGGACCTGAGGCAAACGGGATTAAGGGGCTTGCCCAGGGCCACACAGCTAGTAAGTGTCTGAGGTCAGATTTGAACTCACAAAGATGAGCCTTCCTGACTTCAGGCCTGGCACTCTATCCACGGCGACACCTAGTTACAAAATTATCTTGCATTTATTTTGTATATACACAAACATGGATGCATTGTCACCCCAGGTAAAACATAAGCTCCTTCAGGGCAGAGACTATTTCACTTGTGTGTCTGTGTCTTCAACCCCTAGTACTGCACCTGAGCATCTATAATCACTTAATAAATGCCTTTGGATTGACACAAACTGCTACCTGTAATGTTTCCATTACAGAAAGAGAGCATGTCTATTTTGCTTGTTTTTCTCTATCAAGGATAATGGTCTTTGAAATGGAACATTTAACAAAATACAGTTATCAGAGAAATGAAATACAAGATAAGTGAAAAGATAAGAAAGCACCTAGCTACCCACCATGACTTGAAGCTATTAAAACTTGAGAAAACACATACTACGGTACTGAAAGAACTGATGTCTATGACTGCTGATGAGCTGGTTCCCTACTACAAACATTCTTAAATCTCCTCTAACTTTAAAAGTCCTTTACTAGACCCTACCACACTCTCCAACTACAGTACTATCTCTCTTTCCTTTCTTGCTGAAATCCTTGGAAAAAGATGTCTATAGTACCTGCCTGCAATTTCTCTCCTCTCATGCACTCCATAGTCCTTTTCATTCTAGCTTCCAATCACATTATTCAACTGAAACTGCTCTTCCTAAAGTTACCAATGATCTCTTATGATCTCTTATCTATCTGCTACATATGACACCATTGACCACCCTCACCTCCTGGATCCTCGCTTCTCTCTGGGTTTTCATGACACTACTCTTGCCTGGATCACCTCCTACTTATCTGACCATTCCTCTGTCTCTTTTGTTGGCTCATCATATAAATCATGACCCCTCTCTGTGGAACGTGCTCTCCAAGGTTCTGTCACAGGCTTTCTTTTCTTTCCCCATGCTCTCAGTAACCTCATCAGATCTCCTGAGCTTAATAGTGTCTTGTTTATGCAGATGACTCACATTTCTAAATATCCAGCTTATCAGTCACCCAAGTGTCAGTCTCAGATCACCAAATGTCTAATGGACATTGCATACTGAATGTCCTAGAGACATCTTAAACTCAACATGTCTAAAATTAAACTCGTTATCTTTCCCCTAACCTCCTTCCCCCAAACCCCTCAAGCTCCCCTATTTCTGTTGAAGGCACTACCATTTTTCCAATGTCTTAGGTTTCTAATTTTAGCATTATCCTGGACTCCCTACTCTCCCTTACCTCATATGTCCAATCAGTGGCCAAATCTTTTCATTTTTACCTTTAGAGAATCCTTTGCATTAGATCCTTTCTCTTCACTCACACTGCTACCACTTTTAAGGCCTCACCTGTCTCCATGATTGTGGCAACAGTATCTTAATTGATGTCCTGGGTAGTGTCCCCCCGTCCTTCTTCCCCATTGCTGCCATAGTGATTTTCCTTAAGTGAAGAGTTGACCACACAACTCCACTTTTCAACCAATTCCAGTGGCTTCCTATCGCCTCTAAGACAAAACATAAGCTGTCTTTCTAGTCTCATCAGATAACATTCTCCCTTCCATGCTGTCATCTGCAAACAGGACACTATAGTGCTCTGGATGGTCTCCACAATTCATCTCTCCCCATTTCAAAAATTCTCTATTCAGCTATCAAAGAGATTTTCCTAAAGCCTTGGTCTGACTATGTCAGCCTCTTACTCAATAAATTCCATGGGCTTCCTATTACATCCAAGATGAAATATAAAATTCTATTTGATTTTTAAAGCCCTTCCCTACCTGGCTCTTTTTTATCTTGCCAGTGTTCTTACACTTTATTCCCCTCCCACTTACTTTAAAATCCAGCATCCTCAAGGCCTTCTGTTGCTCACATACAACATTCCACCACCTAACTATGCCTTGTCATTGGCTGTATCCATGTCTGGAATTTTCCTCTTCACCTCTATCTGCTGGCTTCAAGACTGAACTCAAATCCCACCTTCTGCAAGGTATCTTTCTCAGTATCCTCCCTCACCTCCATTATCTTCCATTTATACCATGTATATTTTGGATGTACACAATTTTGCACTTCAACAGCCCCATTAGAATGTAAGCTTCCTGACAAGTGTTTTTACTTTGTTTTGTATGCTTATCAGGTAGTACAGTGCCTGGTGTTTAATAAATGCTTGTTGAGTGATTGGCTATTCTGTGCCTTATGCCTGGAATTCATTCCCCTCCCCACCTCTACTTTTTAGCATCTCCTTCTCTTTTTAACATGCAACTCCAGAGTCTTATTGCCCTAATAATACCTCTAAGCACAGGAAGAATCTTGAGATTGGTAAATCAACCAGATAATAAACAAGTCAGTGATTTATCCTTTAAATATCATGACATTTAACATATGCAGTCATAATAGTTAAACTTACAAAGAAACAACATGCCCATTTTCCTTTCTTGTTTGTCCTAGACTACAGCTACCAGAGGGTTGTAGCAGACATTTTTTTCCTCCCATAAGCTTGGAAATCATAGCATTGCTTACAGGAACTTACCCTGACCCTTCATTTCCTCATGGTGTGAATCTGTCATTGGTCTATGTTTGCAGTTGTGCCTCTCTCTTTTCCCATCCCTCTTCTGACAAATGTTTTATTTGCTTTAATTTTCCCCATTCTTTTCCTGACTTTGCTAATTTTGTAATGAAGTATTAGCATATTTAGAGTTGTGTGCACAGCAAATTGAACTCAGTAAAGAAATAACTATCTAAATCTAATAAACAATTTAATAGGAATCATGAGATTTAGAGCTAAGAAGAGACCTCAGAAATCATCCAACTGCCTCATTTTATAGATGAGTGCACTGAGGCCAGATTAGGGGAAAGCTCTGCCCAAGACTATGCAGATACATCGGGATATTGGGATGCCAACACCAATTGAGGGCATACCCCAGCTGCCTTGATATTGAGATCAGGGGTTCCTAATCTTTTTGTGTCATGGACCCTGTTGGTGGCCTGATGAGACCTATGGACTCCTCAGAATATTGTTATTAAATGAGTAAAATAAAATACATGGAATTGTAGAGGAAACTCAACATATTAAAATAAAAACCTTTTTTTCCCCATGCACGGTCAGAAACTGTCCCCTGAAATCTATCCTAGGATCTGTGGGCTGCAGGTTAAGAACTTTGCTCTAGATATTTACAGGGACATACTGAGAGAGCTGACCCACCCTCTCTTGTACCTAAATCTTCGCTAATCTCAAGCCCAGAATCCCATTGTCCACTTACACCATAAAATCCACAATACCTTCAAACATCCCTCATCCACACATGCCCCTTCAAAGCTACAACATATGTCTCTTGTGAAGTTGGAAAATGTCTTGTAATTTAAGAAAAATGGCAGTTTATAAGTAAGATTCAGGGACATCTGACGACATTTCTCAAGATTAAACTAAAGTCCTTTTGTCTCCATCACTCACAATAAGCTGTATCCTAAAAACAGTAACAGCTAGCATTTATATAGCATGGGGTGAGGAACCTGCAGCCTCGAGGCTATGTGTGGCCCTCTAGGTCCTCAAGTGCAGCCCTTTGACTGAATCCAAACTTCACAGTAGCAGTTTTAAGGTTTAAAAAGCACTTTACAAATACTACCTCATTTTATCCTCACAACCTTTACGGATGAGAAAACTCTGGCAAATAGAAGTTAAAGTTGTTTGCCCAGGGTCACACAGCTAGTACCCAAGGCCAAATTGGAACTCAGGTCTTGTTGACTCCAGGTCCAGTGTTCTACCCACTATACAACCCTGCAGCCCCTAGAACAAAAATAGTTATATTAACCCTGCCAGGCTTAAAAAGAGTACAGTATTTGTGTAACTATATTGCATGAGGAATGGAGGATGGAAGGAAGGTAGACAATATGGGAATGTATAAAAAAGGAAAGAGCTCTTATAATCTCAATGCTTGAAAAGATACTTGATACTAAAATAGGGTAGCAGCAATCTCATAATAGCTGCTCTTCCATACCTAGATGCTTATTACCTATCTCCTGATCTTGGCTAAGCCTGTCCTCCGGTTCTTGGAGGATCTAAAGGGAACTCATAGGCCATATAGTCCAAACCCATTTTACAGACGAGTAAACTGAGACCCATAGAGGTTAAGTGGTTTGCCCAAGGTCACAGTCAGTCTGTCAATAAGCCTCTATTAAGCTCCTACTGTGTGTCAGGCAGAAGGAAGCTAGGAGGCGATGTGGATAGTCAGGAAGACCTGAGTTCAAATCCAGCCTTATACACTCACTATGTGACCCTGGGGAAAGTCACTTAACCTCTGTTTGCTTTTATCCACTGCACCGCCTAGCTACCCCAGTCTGGTTATAAAGGGATTTAAACACCAAACTGAGGATTTTATATTAGATGCTGGAAATGATTGGAGTCACTGGAGTTTATTGAATAGGAGAAGTGACATGGTCAGATCTAGGCTTTAGTAATACCAGTTTGGCAACTGAGTGGAAGATAGTCTAGAATAGGGACAGACTTGAAGTACGGAAACCAACCAAAAACAAACAAGCAAGCAAACAAAATTACTGCAGTAATATCAAAGGAGAGGCATGATGAGAAGGTAAAATTGATAGAACTTAGGAACAGACTGGATATGGGGGAGGGGGGAATGAGGGGAATTGAGGATGGCACTTAGGTTTGAGCCTGGATGACTAAGAGGGTGGTCCTGACCTCAAGAGGAAAATTAGAAAGAGAAAAGGGTTCGTAGGGAAAGCTAATGGGTTCAGTTCTTTGAGTTTTACACTGTCTATGAGACATTCAATTCAAGATATCCAATGGGCAGTTAAGAAATGCACATCTGAAGGTTAGGAGAGGGGTTAGGGCTAGCTAAGCAGATCTGAGAACCATTAGAATTTAATTCATGGGACAGTGTGCCTGCCCACAAACATGCTTACATATATATATATACACACATACATATTTATATACACATATACATACATATACACACATGCCTCATTTTATTGCACTCTGTTTTACTGGGTTTCACACTGAATTTTTTTTTTTAAACTACGTGAAGGTTTGTGGCAACCCTGCATCCAGCAAGCCTATCCACATCATTTTTCCCAATAGCATGCACTCACATCATGTCTCTGTGCCACATCGTGGCAATTCTCACAATATTTCAAACTTTTTCATTATATATGTTACGGTGATCTGTGATCAGTGATCTTTGATGTTACTTCTGTAATCATTCTGAACACGCTTAATCGATAAATGTTTCATTGTGTTCTGACCGCTCCATTGACCAGATATTCCAGTCTCTCTCCCCTGGGTCTCCTTATTCCCTGAGATGCAACAATACTGAAGAATATTACTTAAACTTAGTTGATAAAGCAGCAACAGGGTTTATAATAATTTTGAATTAAGTTCTGCCGTGCGTAAAATGCCATCACACGGCACTGCATGCTACAGAGAAATCTTACATGAAAGGAAGGGTCAATGGATGAGGCAAACTTCATTGCTGTCTTCTTTTAAGAAACTGCCATGGCCATCCCAACCTTTAGCAACCACCACCCTGATCAGCAGCCACCAGCTTTGAGGTTAAAACCCTCTACCAGCAAAAAGGTTCTGATGATGGTTAGCATTTTTTTAAGCAATAAAGTATTTTTAAATTAAGGCCTGTACATTGTTGTTTTTAGACATAATACTATTGCACACTAATAGACTACAGTATAGTGGATACATAATTTTAATATGCACTGGGAAATCAAAAACTTCCAAGCGACTGGCTTTTACTGCTGAGGTCTGGGACCTAACCAAAGTATACGATTATTACAATCTTCTGGTCCTTGGAGGATCATAGATCTAGAATTTCAAAGGACCTCAGAGGTCTTAAAGTTCAAAACAAAGGGTATACTCACAAACACATGTACATAGGTATTAAGCGTCAGAGACAGAATTTGAACCTAAATCCTCTGAGTCCAGAGCCCGTGCTGAAATTACCATTCCACTAACACACGAAAGCAAGGTCTTCACTGGATCGGAACCGATAACAGGAGGGAACGTTAAGTGCTGGGTTTGGCGGTTTTAGGATTCCCTGTTCAATCTTTACTTTGGTTTTTTGTTGACACCTCGTTCTGCTCAGGCTTGTAATCATAGGATCAAAGATTTAGAGCTGGAAGGGACCTCTTTGGTCACCCCCTTTATTTTTTACAAAGGAAGAACTGAGGCTGACATTGGACTAAGATACTTACAGATAGCAAATTGCGTAGCCAAAATCCAAACCAGATTCTCCAACTCCTAAAAAGGTTCTCTCCTAGCCGTACTATGGACTCTCTCTACCATACCACAGAAATGGCTCATCTCACCCCTGGATTTCACACAATGGAAGTACCTTCGGCATTTGAACTCGCCCTCTTTTTGCTAGGTTCCTGCCAGACTTCCACTTTCAGGACGATGCCCAGGCCAACCATGCCTTCATTCACTCTTTAAGCTGTATTCCTGACTCTCCAGGACATTCTCTACCATGCCTTGGGTTGGGCACCCCACGCCTCTTCGTCGTCCTTTTATATGTCTATTACAATTAAAGTTATTTGAGAGGAGGGTCTTTCTTTCCTTTGCTTTCCCAGCGCTTAGTGTAGAGCCTGGCAAGCAGTAAACACTTAATAAATGCTTGTTGGCTTGACTCCCTAATGCCCCACAGTCTTAGCCTGGCAGGAGCCGAGAGCTTTGCTCACAAGCCTGGGCTCTCGCTGGAGCTGAACCCACTCCCTCTTGCAAGCCCTCCCCAGCTCGGGATGCGTCCATCTCTGGGCATGCTCCGCCCCGAGCCCGGCCCCGGAAATGCGAGCGAGCTCCGGGTCTTCCCCGTGATGTTGGCGGCTCTTCCCTTTTTTTCCAAGCCAAACGCCGCCTTAGCCTCCCCTGAGTGCCCTCCTCCCACCGGGGGGGCCTCTCCCGCGGTCCCCCGGCTTCCCCAGGTCGCATTCAGGGAACCCCGGGGGGGAGGGGGGACGCGCCGGCGCGTGCGCACGGGCAGCCCCAGGAGCGGCTCGCCGCACGTCGTAGGCCAGGGCACAGGTCCGCAGCGCGGGCGAAGTCGGGTTCCCCACGAAGGAGCGGACACGTCCGAGGACCTCAGAGGGTGAGATGGCCCTGAACGCGGAGCCGCTCCAAGAGCAGGAGGAGGAACGACTTCTCTTCCTTCTTGTTCTCTCTTCCCTCCCTATGGAGGAAGAAAAGCGGAGGAAAACGAGGAGAGAGGAAGTCCTTTCCCTACTCTTGCGGCACCTTTTGTGGACGCCCTTACTTCCCTGCCCCCTCCCCGTATCCTAGCAACGCCGCTGACGTAAAGCTGCGGGACGAAGTTGTGAGGAGGGTGGGGGGAAGGGAGGAGATCGCAGGGCGGCTTACGCTGCTGCTGCTGCGGCTGCGCAGCCAGGAGCACTCCGCTCCCCGCGGGAGGGGCGGGTTGGGCTGAGTGCCCCGCCCCCCTCTGCCTGTTTGGGCTGGTCTCGAAGTGCGGGTTACTTGAAGAGGGGCAGGGAAGGGGAGAGGAGAGGAGGGGGCGCTGTCTGGGCCTCCCCCCGGGCTCTGGCAATCCAGGAGCTCCGAGGAATTACGGGCTTCGTTTTGGAGAATGGGGTCTGAACTACAAAATGAAAATTGACAATTGATCCCTCAGCTTTTATTGAAATAATTTTTTTAAAAGTTTGAAAGACAACACGTGCCAAGGCCCCCCCTCCTTTTTTTTGTAAATGCGAATGATTACAGAGAAATCCACACATAAAAGGTTTACAATCCTTATAAAAGGTTTATATCTTTTTCCCTACCCACTCTCATTTTGTCTTTCCGTTAATGTGGTATTAGGCAAAAACAGTTTTTCTGCTGCATCTCCATTAGCTGGTAGAGTTTCCCTTCTGTTCTCTTTGAAAATGAAACTGGAATTATCCCAAAAGTTAGATGGCTTTTGATTTTTTTTTAAATGAAATTAACCCACTAGCCACCAAGAAGTAGTTATTGATTTCACTTTGTGGATAAAAAAATGGCACTAAGCAAGATCTTGAATACTTTTTGATACAATATTTCATTGTATTCCTCTAGTCACTAAGCATTTATTAAACTCCTACTATGTGGCAGGCACAGTGCTAAGAGCTTAAGATGCAAGGCAAAAGCAAGAGACAGTCCCTGGCCTGAATGAGATCAAAACTTAATGAGAGGAAACCGAATTCAAACAGGTATGTACAAACAAGCTATATACAAGATAAATTGGAAATAATTAAAGGAAAGCAGGCACTAGAATTAGGAGGGATTAGAAAAGGCTTCCAGACTCTAAGTCCAGTGCCGTAGAGGTGATAGTCTAGTGCTTTTTTTTGTAGAGAATGATTTGGAAATGGGGTGGAGGGAGGGAAGAAATTTCATGATAGCTTTTCCTCAACAGCACACTGAAGGATGTTTATTCCAAGATCTCTCAAAGTCAAACGAAATGTTTCTGATGATGACAAGAGCTGTGTGGCTAAGAAACTTAAACCACAGGGAGAAAAGCTGTCATCAGAAGAAGACAGAGAGATTCCAAATGTTGCCTTAGTGGGGGAAGAAACCTCAGCACCATCATCAGGGCAGAGCCCTGAATTAGGCTCATCACCAGATGGCCACTTTGCTGCAGTTTGTTTAGGGGGGCCTGAGCAAAGTGCTGAAGACAGCTGTGTTCCAGAAGAGCCAATAAAATCTTTTGCTAAAACCCAGCGCTTGGCAGAACCAGGGGAGCCTGTCTGTGTTGTCTGCGGTCGTTATGGAGAGTATATTTGTGATAAGACTGATGCAGATGTTTGTAGCTTGGAATGTAAGGCAAAACATCTTTTACAAGTTACAGAAAATGAAGAAAAAGTAAAGCTCCAAAAAGCCATCTCTGACCCTGAATCTCCCTCACTTGATACCTTTTATGCCTATAAAGAACACTCCTTTATTTTAAGCCTTCTGGATGACCAGGTTGAGAACCTTAAGCTACAGCTAGGAATTTCAGTACAGGGCCAGAAAGTTCCAAGGCCTATCATAGACTTTGAACATTGTGGTTTTCCTGAAGTCTTGAATTGCAACTTGAAGAAGTCAGGCTATGAAGTTCCAACTCCCATTCAGATGCAGATGATTCCGATTGGACTTTTGGGAAGGGATATAGTGTGCAGTGCTGACACAGGCTCAGGAAAAACGGCAGCTTTCCTACTTCCTGTTATCATCAGAGCCTTGGAAAAAGTAAGTTAAAGTTCACGTGTACAGTCTGATCTCCCTTTCCTTTAACATCCTGTACTTACACATTGCAGCGACATGAACAGAACCACTGGGTAGTGACCTTTTTCTTTTCCTTTTTTTTTTTAAAGTATTAGAAACCTTAAAAAAAAAACAGAATTAATTCATTCAATAAGCATTTAGTAAACACTGTTTGCCAGGCTAGGGCAGCTAGGAGGTGCAGTGCATAGAATGCCAGGCCTGGAATCAGGAAGACTCATCTTCCTGAGTTCAAATCTGGCTTCAGACACTTCCTAGCTGTGTGACCCTGGGCAAGTCACTTAACCCCTTTTGCCTTAGTTTCCTCATCTGCAAAATGAGGTGGAGAAGGAAATGGCAAGCTACGCTACTATCTTTGCCAAGAAAACCCCAAATATGGTCATGAAGAGTTGAACACAACTGAAATGACTGAACAACAAAAAACCTAATGTAGTCAAGATCAGTCGGCTCCTTCAAAAATCATCATAGAGCAAAACACATAAAATGCCAAGTTGAAACAAAGACTTCACTATGGTCAGCTAGGTATTTCTTATTTACTTAAAAACTCATCTAAGGGAAGAGCATATTTATTTGATGGAAAATTTGTGAAAGAGAATAATATCTCATGAAGAAAATTTGCTTGTCAGAATTCCAATTAGTATTTTAATAATATTTATCCATATATTTAAATGAAATTCTGAATACTACACATCAATGCATATACACATGTATGGGACAACCAACATAGATGGAAAGGAGTCCCTAAATAAATAAACAGATAGATAAATAATTTCAGAAGGAAGAAAGCATATCTGTTGTCCTTCGTAAAACAGATAGATAAATAATTTCAGAAAGAAGAAAGCATATCTGTTGTCCTTCGTTCTTGAACAGGACCAAAATGACCTCCTTATGTTGGGGTCAAGATACAGTGTGTCTGACTGTGGCTTATCAGACCAGTGTGAGCTCAGAGGGCTCTACCACAAGTCAGGCACAAACAGTCCACATGAACATTCGAAGTGGAGATGTTTCTAAATTTGCACGATTCAGGTTTCTCTTGAGCACCTACAGTTCCACTTTGCTCATAGAGCACGGCATCTTCTTTGATGCAGGCACACCATGCTGGGCAGTTCTTTGCCAGTGTCTCCCATGTCTCGCAATCGATTCCAAAGTTCTTCAGAGAGACCTTGGGAGTGTCCTTGTATTGCTTCTTCTGACCTCTGTGTGAGCACTTGCCTTCTGTGAGTTCTCTATAAAATAGTCTTTTAGTCAAACAATGTGGCCAGCCTATTGGAGTTGCTCTTTCTGCAGTAAATTTGAACGTTTGGCAGTTTAGCTCAAGAAAGGACCTTAGTGTCTGGTCTTTTATCCTGCCAGGTGATCTTCAGCATCTTCCTAAGACAATTAGAATGGAAGAGATTCAGTTTCCTGGCATGGCACTGGTATACTGTCCAGGTTTCAAAGGCATATAACAATGAGTTCAGCACAATGGCTATGTAGACCTTCACTTTGGTAGGCAGTCTAATACCTCTTCTTTTCCACATTTTTCTTTGGAGCCTCCCAAACACTGAACTAGGTCTAGCAATGTGTGCCTCCATCCCATCATCTATGGGTACATCCCAGGAAAGTATACTGCCAAGGTAAGTGAACTTATCCACAGCATTCAGTATTTCTCCATTTGCTGTTAACAAATGGTTCCACATGTGGATAGTGTAGTGCTGGATGGTGGAGAACTTGTTTTTTTGGTGTTGATTGTTAGGTCAAAATCATCACAAGCGGGGGAGAATCCATCTATACTTTGTTGCATCTTAGCCTTAGAGGCAACGTTGAGTATACATAGAAACAGAGGATATAGGACAGAATATATAAAAACAAAATATAAAACTTTTTTATGTGTAGCAATTTAAAAGGTCAAAGAAACTACCTACATTAGGTACAGTACACAATTGTTAACTGGTATCACCATAATTTTATTTGTGGGTTCAAGCACTCTTCCGGTGGCCAATAAATTTTTCACAGTTGTCTGTCTTTTATAAGTAAACTGAGCAAGTTTTGTAATTCAGAGTCATGAGTGCAAAATCTAAAATAAAATCACCCCTAAGGTTTTAGGGATGCAGTAGCTGGATGAATGATCCAAAAAATGAATAAGTCCTACAAATGACCAAATTTATTTGTGAATGAAATTTTTCCTCTTTCCCCACTTTTGAGAAGCAATTGTGACCATTTTTTCCCCGCCTGGAAATGCCCCTGGAGGCTTCGGAGTAATAGAGAACATCATAAAAGTATGACTGATGGTGAAAGGAAGAATATCTGAGCTCCACTTGCATCTTTACATCTTTTAGTCTTTCTAGAATTAAACCAGATAAGTGCCCATTAATTTGTGAACAATAATTAGCATTACAGTTTATTCACGTTGCCTATTTCTCCCCAAAATGACAATGATAAACATTAATAAACATTAAATGCCTACGGATCACTGTGTTAGATGCTAGGTGAGATAGGAAATTTAGATGTAGCATTGCTTCTGCTTTCATCAAGGTTATAGTCCAGTAGGGGAGAGGACACTATGACAGCCATAATACATATCACATGCAAAACAAAACTTTATGGGAGATCTTAGAAGCAAGGTCTATCCTGTCCTAACAAGAGGATAAGGGAAGGCTTTTTGGAGGAGATAACATTTGAGACTGATCTTAAAGGATGAGTAGGAATTCAATAGGCTAACTCAAGAAGAGAGGGAATTGCTTGCTTGAGAATATAGAAGAAATAGCCTGAGAATGAAACAAATAGTGTCGGGCTGGCAGAAAGAGGTTGGTAAATCACAGAACAAGAAGTGGAGAAATGGTATAAATGGATCGCACAGACTTCAGAAGTTGAAAAGTCATTAAGGGATAATGGTTAAAGAAGAGTCCTCCCAGGGATAAAAAAAGACTTAATGGTTGATATTCTTGATTTCTTTTTTTTTTTCTTTTTTTTCCCCTTCCTGTGTTTCTAGAATGGAACTCCATCAGCACTTATTCTCACTCCAACCAGGGAACTGGCCATTCAGATAGAGAGACAAGCTAAGGAGCTAATGTGTGGCCTGCCAAACATGAGAACAGTCCTGCTTGTCGGAGGTTTGCCTTTACCTCCCCAGCTCTATCGCCTGAAACAGAATGTTAAGGTAAGAACCAATATGGCATTTTACAATCAAAAGAGGAAAGGAAAGTTTACATCCATAGGAAATTGTAGGATTTAGTTTCAGATAGACTTTCCAAGCAGATATTTAACACTAAAACACTAAATATATTTTCTGTGGAACATTTTCCACAGATACTTGTGTAGAAATAATAAGCAACATTTCTAAGGAGTATATGAAGGGAGACTAGAACAGCTAATTGTATGGTTAAGAAGGAAGGGGCACTTATAAAGGGAAGTGGTAATCAATGAGAGGGTTCATGAAGAAAGGGTCAAGACTAACTTAATTTCCTTGTTGAACAGGTAAGTAGACTGGTTAATGAAGGGACTTCCACTGACATATTCTTTCTATATTTTAACAAGGCATTTGGCAAAGTTTTTTGTGATTTCTTTGTAGGCAAGAAGGAAGTGAAAGGAATAAGACGTTATGTAGCATCTACTATGTGCCATGCACTGAGTTAAGGGAAAAGCATATTTACTTGATGGAAAATTTATGAAAGAGAATAATATCTTGTAAAGGAAATTTTTACGAACTTATTTACAACCTTTTTACGAACATTTTCTCATTTGATTCTCACAACAGCCCTTCAAGGTAGGTAGGTAATAGTAGTTGCAGTAGTTAACATTTATATGGAAATTGTATGAGCCAGGTACTATGCTAAGTGCTTTACGATTATTATCTCATTTGATCCTCACAGCAACCTGGGAGGTAGGTGCTATTATTATCCCAACTTGACAGTTGAGGACACTGAGGTAAAGAGAGGTTAAGTACTTGCCCAGAGTCACACAACTAGTAAGCATCTAAGGCCATATTTGAACTCGGATCATCCTAACTTCAGTCCCAGCACTCTAGCACTCTCTCCACTGTGCTAATATGGGCTTGCTGATAGAGTTAGATAGATTTGTAATTAATTATGTGAGCCAACCTAAAGAATATTGTTTAATGAGTTGATGTCATTGTGGTGGGAAGTCTCTAGTGGAGTGCCCAAGGGACCTGTCCTTGACTGTCCTGTCAACATTTTTTTAACAATGACTTGAATGGGGGCAGCTAGGTGGTACAGTGGATAGAGCATGGGCCCTGGAGTCAGGAGGGCCTGAGTTCAAATCTGGCCTCAGACACAATAACACTTACTAGCTGTATGACTCTGGGCAAGTCACTTAACTCCAATTGCCTCACCCCCCCCCCAAAAAAAAAACCAACCAAACAAACAAACAATGATTTGGATGAAGGCATAGAAGACCATGATCACATGAAGCTGGATAGATTAACTAACATGTCAGATGACAGAACCAAGATCCAAAAGAGATCTAGACAGGTTAGAATGATGTACTGAACCTAATAAGGTGAAATTTAGTAGAAATGTAAAGTCTGACACCTGGATGCAAAAAATCAACTGAGCAGGGATGAAAGTGAAGATATGTGACTAGACAGTAGAGGACTGAAAAAAGGTTTAGCTTGTTTTAATGGGCTGCAGGCTTGGTATGAAGCAACAGAATGATGTGATAGCCCCAAAGCTAATGCAAACACAAACTGCATGAATGAAAATATAGCATTCAGAGCAAGGGAATTTATGGCTCCACTGCCCTCTGTCACATCAGACCAGATCCGTGTATTCTGTTCAGTTCTAGGCACAACATTTTAAGGATGTTAACAGATTGCAGTGAGTCGTGAGGAAAGCATCCAGAACATTGAGAAGACTGGAAATCATGCCTTACAAGGGTTAGTTGAAGGAACCAGCACTATCACAGTTAGTTCCAGCAGTCTGGGGACTTAAGGATATTTTCATAAGACTACAGACTAGTAATGCTTAATGTAATAAGCCTTTATTATGATGTGTTTTGAGAGGCTTAAAGCCTAACATGAGACATCCCAGAGATGGAGGTAACTAAAGTCATAAGCCAGGAGGTTGCCGAAACCTCATTCACAATGCTCTTCATAGCAGGATGAGGAAGAGGGGCCAGAGGTCAGTAATGGTACTATAAGAAATTGCCCTTGTGTTTAGCACCCTCAGGATCTGCCAGTCTCTAATCACTCCCTTCTGGTTGATGGGCAGGATGCCCAGATCCTTGTCACCTCTACATTAGGGTAGTTTCATGATGTAGGGAGGCACCATGGATTTATGTAGGGAGAGGAAAGGTTCTCAGGAGCATCTAAGTCATGTCCTATCTCTGAGGTCCTGGGTAGGAAGATGCTAGGAAGGCCCCACCTGTATACACATGTGGCATGGAAGTTTCAAGAAAAGGACGGGTAGAATGGGTACATCTAAAGCAGAAGTGTCCTGTGACAAGTGACTGTCCCAAAAGCTCCAACAAAACCAAAGGGGTTTTTTTGGACTCTCAGAGGACATTTAGCCTAAAGAAGAGAAGATTTGGTGAAGGGGTGTGGGGAGTGATGAGAGCAGACTTCAAGCATTTGAAGGGTTGTCAGGTGAAAGAAGAATTAAACTTAATCTTCTCAGCTCCAGAAGGCAGAACTAGGAGGTAAGAGTGTGTGTTGTAACGAGGCTCCATTTTGGCTCAATAGAGGGAAAAACTTCCTAAGAATTAGAGCAGTCCCAAAGTGGGTGTAGTGAGTTCCTTGTCCCCAGAATTCTTCAGGTAGAGGCTAGATGACGACTAGATGACTCTCCCAATGGGTGTAGAGAAATGGCCATGGTAGAGGGATTTATTGTCCATGTGTGATTGGAGTAGATAATCTCTAAAACGTCTTCCAACTCTGCAATTTCAGTTAGTCAGTAAACATTTATTAAGAGCCTACTCTTCCTACGGTGCCCTTGTGTTTGGCACACCCAGAATCTGTCTACTGTGCTGATTTCGACATTGAATTACTCTGTAGTGTATTTGAAAGGTAGAATAACACTGTATTTGTTAGGCTGTTTGTTGACTTGCCATGTATAATTTATTAGAAGTCAGGAGGGACTGTCCCACCATACATGAAATCACAGGTCTTGACCTAAAAAAATAGTTATGTGATTTATTTTTTCTTCCTTCTAATTTTGCCTTTCCTCTTTCTATAAGGTTATAATAGCAACTCCTGGGAGACTTCTGGAAATAATGAAACAGAGCTCTGTGGAACTCAGTGGTATAAAAATAGTAGTCATAGATGAAGTAAGTATTTTAAAAACATATGTATATGTTTTTTAAAATACCGAATTGTGTGTTATTTGAAGTAACTTTTAATGTTGAAAACCTAAGACTCTCTACATACAGGAGTTCTTAACTTGCTAATCTTGGACCCCTAACAGATCTGTCGATTGATTTTAGGAAATCTGTCAATTTTTATGAGAAAAAAATTACATCCTTATTTTCACTCATCTTTGGTTTGCTTTTCAGTTTTATACATTTTCTTTTATGCATTTAAAAATATGGTTCTGAGAAACGGTTCATAGGCTTCACCAGACTGCCCAGGGATCAGTGGCACAAAAATATGTGAAGAATCTCTGGTCTAAAAAAGCAGCAAAGCCAAGATAAGCTGCATATACTTAAAGGACAGTAACCTTTCCCCCGAACACCTAATATACACATTTACATACACAGGGTGGTGCTCTTTTGACTCAGGATGCTGACCAGAGGTCTCTTTTCTCTGTGCCTGGGGAAGGGCAATGCTCTGTCTCTTAAGAAATGCTCTTATATACAGAGAATTAAGGCAAATTTGTAAAAATACGAACAATTCACCAATTGATAAATCATCGAAGGCTATGAATAGGCTGTTTTCAAAAAAAGAAATCAAACCTATCAATAGCCATTTGAAAAATTCTCTAAATCACTATTGATTAAAGAAACGTAAGTTAAAACAACTTCGAGGTACCGTCTCACACCTATCAGGTTGACTAATGTGACAGAAAAGGAAAATGACGAATGCTAGAGGGGATGTGGGAAAAGGGACACATGCATTGCTGGCGTTGTCACAGAGTGGTCCAACCATTCTGGAGAACAATTTAGAACTATGCCCAGAGGGCTATAAAACTGCATATCCTTTGAGTCAGCAAATACTAGGTCTGCATCACAAAGAGATCAGAGATAAAGGAAAAGGACCTTTAAGTGCAAAAATATTTACAGCAGCTGTTCTTTGTGATGAGAAAGAATTGGAAACCAAGGGGTTGCCCATCAGTTGGGGAATAGCTGAACAAGTTGTGGTATATGAAGATGATTGAATACAATTGTGCTCCAAGAAATGATGAAGGGCACGGTTTCAGGAAAACCTGAGAAGACTTGTATGAGGTCATGCAAAGCGAACAGAACCAGGAGACCATTGTACACAGCAACAGTGGTATTGTAACAGTGACCAAATGTAGAAGACTTCGCAACTCTGATCAGTACAATGATCCATGACATTTCCAAGGGATTCATGATGAAAAGTGCTATCCACCTCCAGAGAGAGAACTGATGAACTTTGAGTACAGATTGAAACAGCTTTTCTTTTACTTTCTTTCTTTTTCTTGCTTTTTTTTTCAACATGACTAATATGGAAATATGTTTTGCATGACTTCATATGTGTAATTGATATTGTGTTTCTTGCCTTCTCAGTGGGTGGGGAAGAGGGAGGGTGAGTGGGAGGGAGAGAATTCAGAACTGAAAATAAAAATTAAAAAAATAAATAAACAGATGCTCCTTGATTAACAGGAACTTGATCTTATCTTAGCTGGTCTTGCAGTACCTTAAGAGAATGAGTTATCAAGGCTGACTTTACACCAAAATTTTATAGATCATACTGCATATGGATTATATGGATTAGCCACATTGGTTGGTTAGAAAAATTTGCAAATTGTTCTCAAATTATGAATCTGATAAATTGGTTTTGTATTAAAATTGAAATCTTTTATCCTCAGTGCTCTTCATTTGAGTTCTTTTCGTTCTTCCAGTATTTATTGAGTCCCTACTGAATGCCCTGTACTCTGTTAGGTGTTACAGTGTATAAAGGTCAGATGAGACAGTTCTAACTCACAGGAAGCTTATACTCCAACTGGAGAAGGAAGGTAAACATATTTAATACAATCAGTGATCAGGACAGCATGCTCTCTATAACATTATACTCTAATATAATGCTAAATTGTACAGTAGAGGAAATTAGGACATGATTGTGCTACATTTTTGTCTTTTGTTTTTGGTATAGATGACAAATTTAAGAAGGATGAAATTAATACGCTTGTCCTCAGAAAGCTTCACTCAACATTGTGACTTGAACATAGTGTATAGATGAGTAAACAGGTGGGGGAGGAGCATGTAGCATGACAGAGGCAGGAGAAAGCATGTGTGCTGTGGGCTCTGTGAGATAGAAGCTGAGGCTTTGTCTTGGGAACTAGAGGGAAATAAGGTTGGATAGATGGGATTGGGATATCACATTGTGGTGGGCCTTAAAAACTAGGCATAAGAGTTTGGATTTGATATGGTAAGAAGTTCTTGTAGCTACTTGAGCAAGGTATTGTTTAGGGAGATGAATTTGGCTCCGTGTACAAGTATACAAGGTAGATTGAAGAGGATTTGGACCAAGTTTCAGAAAGATCAGCAGAGGCTGTTGTAGGAATGCTGCAGGTGTGACAAGGGGGTGCAAAAACTAGGGCAGTGGAAGGAGGAATCTGGAGGAAAGGGTGAGTGCGAGAGCCATTGTGAAAGACAAATCAACAGGATTTAGCGACTGATGAGATATGAAAGGAGGGGATGGAAAACAGTGATGTCATCTTTTTAAATAGCAGGTTAGGTAGGAACAAGAGAATGAGCATAGTCTAGATATGTTGAATTTGAGATGACAGAGGAACTTCCAATATCATGTAGGTATCTGGAAAAATGGAGCCTGGAGTAGATTTGGAGTCATCATTAGAGAAGCCTTTATTGATTTCTCACCAGCCATAGTGTTCTGTATTTAACTACATTGTGTGTGTGTGTGTGTGTGTGTGTGTGTGTGTGTGTAAATATGTGTGTAATACAGATTAACTTTTCTTTATGCTGTATATTTTTTTTATGTACTTGTCTCCCCCATTAGAATGTAAGTTCATTTAGAGATCATTTCATTCTTTGTACTTGTGTCCCCAAGTTTCTAGCAGATTCCTGGCGCATAATAGGTACTTAATAAATGATTGATTGATTGAGGTAATGATTGAAGCCATGAGATAGAATGATTTATCTGAGGGAGAGAATGTGTAAAGAAAAGTAGAGGTTCTTTGTTACAAGATAAGAGTTCTTGGGCCTGGAGACGTACTAGAAAATAACTGTTGTATAAGAAGAAATGGAAATCATCATTAAAACCTTTTTTTTTTTTAAATGAAAGAAAAGCAGGGACCAGTGACTGAACCTGGAGGTTGGGGCATTGGCATGCATAAGGAATTTGAGAAGGATCCAGTGAATGAGACAGAGAAAGAAAAATTATGATTACATAGTGTCACAGAAGTCAAAGTTACAGGGACAGTGTTCAGTGCTGCAGACAGGTGACAAGGGATGAAGAATGGGGAAAGATTTTTAGATTTTCTTGGAAGAATAATATTTTGGAATTGTTGACATTTGAAAGTATAATTTTGGCAAAATATTGATGTTGGAAGCAGATAACAAGAGATTTAAAGTGGAGTGAAGGGTGATGAAATAGAAGTAGCCAGAGTATGCTGTCTGTTTAAGAAATTTGACAGTGAAGGGACGATAGGGTTTTTAAACCTAGGGAAACTTGAGCTTATTTTTTCTTGTCCATTGAATCTGTTTTTGACTCTTTTATTTTCAAGGTAAGAACAATAACCCACATTTATATTACAATGTATATTTAAACTATTTAATAGCCATCACCCATTTAAATAAGATAATGCTATACCAAAGGTTATAATCTTTAATAATACTTTGAGTTTATACAGTATATTAGTGAGTTAATTTATGTAAAGTGCTTTGAAAGCGCTAAAATGCTACATCAATGTCACCTATTATCTTTGTTATAAAATATTTTCTTCCCAGCAACCCTGTGAGATAGGTGTACCAGAATTATTATCTCCATTTTACTTAAAGAAACTGACACTCGGAAAGGTTGTAACTTGCCCAAGAATACACTGCTAGTAGTTAGTCAGACACAAGACCAGAAATCAGTTCTTAACTTCTTGTCCAGGGAGCTTTCCATTTTACTATCTGACTTCTCATGCCTCTTTTATTTCTAAAAGGAATGGATTATCTTTTCCACTTTATTTCTTTGTAATTAGATAGGGAGTGTTATTACTTAAATTTACATAAAAGAAACCAAAATTCAGAGAGAATGCCTTCTTTCAGTCCTATGGTAGTCATTGGATGAGGAATAGAATTTTGACTTTTGGCTTTCTTACTCAATATGCTCCCCACTAGGCTCAGTACTATCTGTATACATGTCTGCTTTAGAGGTGATATTTGTTTTAGATTTTGGCTTCAGACAGTTTTTCACATGTGAGTGACTCTAAAAAAAGTAGAGTGAGGTGGTAATATTAAGATACAACTGTTTGCAAGCTATAGCTAGAGAACAACAGGCAAATATTTAAAATATTTAAGTGCTGTGATAAAGTTGAATGAAGAGTTAAAGGACAATGAAATGTTTTGTTTTTATTTTTATTTTCTTTGTATGATGAACACTCAAACTGATATTTACAATGTTGAAGTGTTAGCCACTTTAATAAGTGTAGCATTTTGTAACTTTATAATGATTTCGTTTTAGGCTGATACCATGTTAAAGATGGGCTTTCAACAGCAAGTCCTTGACATTTTGGAAAACACTCCTCTAGATCGTCAGACTGTTTTGGTTTCCGCCACAATTCCAGCAAGCATAGAACGTTTCGCAAGCCAACTTCTACATGATCCTGTGAGAATTATCATTGGAGAAAAAAATCTGCCCTGTCCCAATGTCCGCCAAATTATTTTGTGGGTAGAAGAACCTTCCAAAAAGAAAAAGTTATTTGAGATCTTAAATGTGAGTAGAGAAATATACTTTTACATTTAAAGTCTGTCAGATAATGGGAACATTTTTTTCTCCCAATTTTTACAATAATGATTTTAGGTGGAATTGGTATGAAAATTTGATACATTTGATTGAACCTCTACTTTTTTCCTAGCTTTTTCTGAAAGATGTAAGAAAATTACATTTTTTAGAGTTGAAATTTAAAATTTAAATTTTAAAAATTGAAATTCTTTTCCCCTTAATTTTCTAGAATTTGCATATAGAAAAATCTTTGCACTTAGGATTGTTGGATCATAGATTTAGAGCTGGGACCTTAGAGAACTTAGAAGGACCTTAAAAGCCACTGAGTCAATCCTTCATTTTGCTGATGAAGAAATTGAGGTTGAGACTGGTTAAGTTATTTGCCCTGGGTCTCAGGGCTAGTGAGTGTATAAGGAAGGATTCCAAGTCAGGTCTTTCTGACTCCAAGGTCAGCACTCTCTCCTCCGTGCCATATAATCCCTTTGGGTATATGTGGACACTGGCTATTTTTTTAAAGTTATGAATAACTAGAGTACTTTATTTATAGGTGATACTTACTCTATGCAGACAGTATTTAAAGTGTGCTCATTGCCCCTAATGGCTTATGATTTATTTTCAATACATTGATGTTGGGGTAGAACAGTGCAGGGTAGGGAAAAAGAAAGAGAGAGAGAGAGAGAGAGAGAGAGAGAGAGAAAGAGAGAAGATTTTTGCATTTTTTTCTTAATGACTAATGATAAAGTTTAGCTTCTTTTAATGAATGGGACCCTCAAGAAAGAAGTTTACCCTATTGAAACAAGCATTTTCTTTAAAATAACCTCCCAAGTATATTTAACTCACTCATCTAGGGTTAAAAACTAGTTTTAAATGAATAGGAGAAAATGTATTTTTAGGATTTAAATTAAGGATAAACATTTTAATATTCTTTTTTAAAGAATGTTTTAATTTTTTTCTCTATTACATGTAAAAACCTATTTTTAACATTCATTTTTTATAATTTTTGAGTTCTGAATTCCCTCCCTTCCTTCCTTGTCTTGAGAAGGCAAACACTTTGATATAGATTATACATGTACAGTCATGCAAAACATATTTCCATATTAGTCATGTTGTAAAAGAGAACACGGAAGAAAGTAAAAAATGCATGCTTCCATCTGCATTCAGACTTCTTCAGTTTTTTCTCTGGAGGTGGTTAGCATTTTTCATCATAAGTCCTTCAGAAGTATCTTATAAAATTTTAATATTCTATTAACCATAAGGGGGTAAGAAGTATATGGGTCTATCCCTAGTTCTGTCTTCTGAGAAGAGGAAAAAAACTGGGTTGTGGACACTTGGGAGAATATTTTAAGCAAGATGCTTGTTGGAACAAACCCCTTTTTTATCTCATATCAGTTGTAATAACTGTTTAGCCAGTTTGCTAAATGTAAAGTAGAAGCATTTTCCACCATAGCCTGTGTAATGTGAATGACCTAAAATAGTTTTTTCAAATGACTTCTTTTTTTTTTTCAGGATGAGAAACTCTTTAAGCCTCCAGTGCTAGTGTTTGTGGACTGTAAACTAGGAGCGGACCTTTTGAGTGATGCAGTTCATAAAATCACTGGGTTGCAAAGCATATCTATGCATTCAGATAAGACACAAGTAGAGAGAACAAGGATATTGCAGGTTTGACCCTCCTATCATGTATGTTGCTTCCAAACAAAACCAAACACATTGTTTCCCATTTTCACTTATGTGTTACTACCCGGTTCTTACAGATCTTACTGTTACCCTAAGACTTTAAATGAAATTTATTTTCATCTTTGAAGTAGAAGTCAAATCCTCATAAGTTTAAATTCCATTCATTCTGAAATTGTCATCATTTGGGCAGAATTTTTACTAAATTAGTAAATAGTATTAGCAAGATTACTGGAGATTATGGAGATTTTTAAGTTACTTGAAAGAACAGATTTTTTTAAAAATTTAGAATTATCTGTTCATTCAAACAAATCCCAGTTCCCATAGTTTGCCAACCCCTAGTCTAAGTTGTCAGTATGCTTTTAATCCTGACTGCCACACACAGTGTTATGTGTGGTCCTCATGACTGTTCAGAATCTCTAGTTTTATTTGTACTTGGAGCTAGCATTCAGGTATAGCACTTTATATTTGGGAATATATGAAAAAGTTGCTAAAAAATGACAGTGTCTTAGGTTTACAGCCATAAAACCACTAATACATAGATCAGCTGAACATAGATTAAAAAGAACTAGTCAGTTTGTACTGATTTAATCTCTCTCTCTCCCTCATCCTAATCTATATTTAATTCAACACACATATTAAATACATGGCATTGTGCTGGGTACTAAAGTAGCTAAGGCAAAAATGAAAGAGTCCTGCATCTAGGAATTTAAATTCTACTGGTTCCATCACTTTCTAATCTTTCCACTTTCTACCGTCAACTTCTGTTCCTTACCCCCAAAATGTTGCTTTCCTAGAAAGGAAGATGTGTTTGGATTGGTTAGTTACTGAAATAGACATAGTATTTGAAGGACTCTAGGTAAGTCTTACCCATGAAGAGCATGTATATTTGAAAGGATGGCTCCTTTCTTTTAGAATAACACTGTGTGGGAATATCCTGACTTTTTCCCAACTCTTTGTTCAAAGTGTTACCAAAGATAACATTAGCAAATCATTGCAGGGATCCTTGAGCCACATACATGAAAATCCTTTTATTAAGCTCTTTACTCATCATAGACTTGGTTATACTTTGAGTCAAATTGTGCCCCCCATGACCATCATGAGATAATACATCCTTCTTATAATATGGAAGCAAATCATTTCATTTCCTTCAATCTTCTTGTTCTTATCTTTTAGAAATGAGGGGGCTGGACCAAATTCTAAAGTTCTGTGACCTGTATTTTGTATGTTATTCTTGCTTTGAATCACAGTGAGGTTCATCTCTACCTTCTCCCTCCCCCAACAGTGGAAACACGTAAGCCTATTTACTGTGAAGCAAAGAAGTTTACAATATATAGGTATTGGGCTTGGTGCTAAGTGATCAACATTATGACCCTTGCCCTCAAGAAGTTTGCAGTCAATTTGGGGAGATAAGACATATATGCATACAACTTTTCTTGTTGTCCAGTCATTTCAGTCATGCCCTACTCTTCGTGACCTCACTTGGCATTTTCTTGGCCAAGATACTGGAACAGTTTGTCATTTCCTTCTCCAGTTCATTTTGCAGATGAGGAAACTGAGGCAAACAGGGTTACATGACTTGTCCAGGTTCTCACAAGTAGTAAGTGTCAGAAGTTGGATTTAAACTCCAAGCCTAGCACTCTATCTACTCCATCACTTATCTGCCCACATGGAACTAAATCAAATAAGTACCTGGAAGGGTTTAGACAAATGCTGGAAGAAATCTGTGGAACTGAGGAAGAGGCATTTCCCACTAGAGTGGGAAAAGCACTGCATTTATAGTCTGAGGATCCTCATTCAAATTCTGACTGATTCTTACTACTTGCATGACATTGGGCAAGCTATTTAATCTCTCTTGTCCTGGCCTTCGTAAAGTGAGGGGGTTATCACAGAATCTCAGAGCTGTAAGAACAATCTATACAGACTAGAAAACCTCTCAGATCACTTTAAGCTCTTGCTGTTAATACTGTGAAACAAGTTCTGGTGGGGGGATATCGTGGAAGGCTTCATGGAGGAGATGATATATGAGCTAATTCTTCAAATATAAGTAGGATTCTAGAGACTCTGTAATTCTTCATATAGAAGTTTCTATTTTAATTACTGCAACAAAACAAAGTGTATTGCTTTTTTGACAGGGATTATTTCAAGGAGAATATGAAGTCGTAATAAGCACTGGAGTCCTGGGACGAGGACTAGACTTGATCAATGTCAGATTGGTTGTCAATTTTGATATGCCTTCTAGTATGGATGAATATGTACATCAGGTAAAAAAAGGTTTTCTGTGGTATCCCAAACCTCCATTTGGGAGTTATTTTTAGTCTCCCTTTTAAAATACACTGCTCTAGTGGTTCTGTGAGCCCATTTATACAAGTCTTCCCTTTAATCTCCAGTAGAGATTACCATTTAAATTAATACATTTGTGCCCAGCAAAGCAGAACCCTTTAAAATCTTTCTGTTTGGTGTAAGTCTTGCCTTTATCCATTTATACTCAACCATGAGTTCTAACATAAAAAGGACTTTTCCCCTCTCAGAAAAGCCTTCTGCTCACTTCCTTATCCAGTGCATGCTGGAATTAGAATGGAATTAATTATGAATGACTCTTCTTGCCTGTTGTCTTCACCTGCTAAGAGAGAGGATGGGACACTTTGGGATCTGGGCTGTGTGCCAAGGCCATCTACTCTGGAGCTACAGATATGTTCAATTTGGCAGCTGCTTATGACTTGCAGAGCCTTTTCCCTGGTACTGGTTTGCTGGAATGAGCCTCTGTCAAATATTCTTGCCCTGCCTTGTGTCTCTGCTGGAGAGAAGAGTTTATCTGGTTTTTAGATGTACAACTCTGGAAATCACCTGAGAAATGAGAGCTGCACAGGTGTGCCCCTGAGACTGAGCAGTAACTTCCAAGTTCGGTTTCCAGAGCTAAGGATAGGAGCCCTGAACTTTAACCTCTGGATTTGGCCTGGTTATCCCACCAGTTGCTTGGGAGCTATTTTTAGGTGCCTCTGGGAATTGGAAACACAGTTATCAAGACTGTATATTTATATGATAAAATCTTTTTTTTTTGAGGTGGTCCATGAAAGTGAATTTTCCGGACGACCAAAACTTGCCCACTTTGCCTCTGAAGTGTTCTTCTAATTTAACCATTTTGAGGGAAATCTTTCTAAAAGTTGATATTTTCCTGCTGCTTTAATCAGTGTACACTGAACGTGTAGGTGTAGATCAGTAGAGATCATTTGATCCAATATGTTCATTCTATAGATAGGAAACTAAAGTCCACAATTGTTAATGACTTGTATGAGGCTTACCCAAGCAAAAGTAGGACTATAGCCCAAATTGTCTGACTCTTAGTCCAGTGCCCTGCATACTATATTGTACTGACAAATCTGGATTGACCTTATTAGCATCAATTATTCTGCCGGGTTGTAATGTATCTGTGTTGTTGAGGAATGTACAACTTTTAGGTCATCACTAACGGGCTCCAGACCGTCCTACCTAGTTTTGTGTGTGCTTCTTAATTTTCTTTTTCTCCTTCCTCATTGCCAGCTACCTTTTCCGGTTGCTGTCAGTACGCCTGACTCTTGTAACCCACTGTTGCTGCCATTCAGATTTTCTATGGGCTAGAACAAGGGGCTGGTTATTATTGTGTGAAAATGAGAGTCTCTTCTACCAAGTTTTTGTGAGTTATTTTGACTGCTTTGGAGGGGGACATTGAGCAGAGTGAAGTGTTTTTTAATTTCCAGATTTGTAGATGTTTTTGCAGATGGTTACAGATAAGAGCCCTGGAAGTTTGACTTGGGTAAGTGAGGGATATTACTGTGTATCAGTCAGCAACCCAAACTAGTATGAGGCCTGCCTGAAACAAATGGGTTTAATCTTAAAGAAACTATTTTGTAATTAATTTTTTAAAAAAATGTTTACGGGAAGGAATATTTTATGTAGGAATAGTGTTAGGCTAGACATTGAGAGTCCTGTATTCTAGTTGTTATTCTTCCAGTAACTTGCTCTGTGACTTTCTCCACGTCAATTCACATGAGGGGCCTGGGGTAGAAATGATGCCTAAGGACCGTTTAAGTTCTTTAGCATTATTTGTGCATTAGTATAATTCTTTAAAATGTTATCACTTATAAATATCGGGTGTAGTAAGTATGGAATGTGTGGTAAAATACTTTTGTCAGGCTAATAAATATTGTAAATCTATCTAAGGATTATACTTTTTTTTTCTTTTTCTGTTTTTCTTTTTGGGGGGCTAGGCAGTGGAGTTAAGTGACTTGCCCAGAGTCACACAGCTAGTAGTGTCACGTGTCTGAGGCCAGATTTCAACTCAGGTCCTCCTGACTCCAGGGCCGGTGCTCTATCCACCGCACCATCTAGCTGCCACAGGATTGTACTTTAAAAAAATAACCCTTGATTTTCATTATCATGACCACTCTTTGGACTCATATAGCTTGCAGCTTCCTCATACCTTGGTAAATGGTTCTGTTTGCTACTAGAACCAAAAATAAAGTCCTTCAGTAGTCCTTGAAACTAGTTAGACTGATTCTTGGGGGACAGACATATTGTCCATTTCCAGGCTTAAACTTGAAATCTTACTCCATGTTGGTAAGGACCTGTCAGAGCTTGCTTTTGACTAGCTCCGAGCTTCAAAACCCTGGGGTCCTCTCCATGCCATGATGAAGGATCTGAGCAGTATGTAAGTAGAGGATGCTGTTTGTCAACCAGTATGAATGTATCATGGACCACATGTGGAAACATGCCCATTTGTAGATGAGGAGGTTTAGTTATACTGGCAGACAGACATCCTGGCTTCGAGAATGTTGATGAATTGGTTGAGGCAAGTAGCAATTATTTCCCACTTGAGAACAGTTTGGGTTTATTTTGCTTAGCTTAAGTTAGAGAAAATGTGATGTTTGCATTAACATCAACTGTTTTTCAAAGTACAGTGGCACTGTAGTTAATTTCAAATAATTTTAAAACGCTCTACCCAAACTTAGAAAACCAATCTAAACTTTAACAAATTTCTGGAAATGGACTATAAAATGAATCTCTGAATAATTATAATAGAAGTCAGTCATGTTTGCCCAGGTCTTTCTCTGGGTAGTCTCTAAAGGTCCACTTTTGGGGAAGGAGGAAGACCAAACCTATGATTTCATTGGTGTTGGAACTTTGAGTAAGGAAATCAACTCCCTTTTAGCCCTCAGAGAAATTCTTACCGAACCCATAAGTTCAGTTCTTTGTATGGGAATTCATCATGATATTCCTTGAGAGTTTATTGCTTTCTGATGCCATTGATGAAATAACTTTAGTGTCACATTTCAGGTGGGACTAATATTCTAAAGCTGGTAGATAATCCCTCATTTAGCTAAAGATTATAGCTAAAAGATTATAAAGATTATAAAGAGTTCTTTAAAAAGTAATTTCTGTTCTTAAGGTCTGATAATAGGAAAGCTAATATTAGTAAAGATTATTAAAATGATGTGTCTTCCCTTTTCTTTCCACTTGGATAGAGGCTAAGATTTTAAATAATCCTTTGAATTTCATTTACAGGTTGGAAGAGCAGGAAGATTAGGTCACAATGGAACTGCAATTACTTTCATCAATAACAACACAAAGAAGCTTTTTTTGGATATTGTGAAGAGAGTCAAACCAACGGGATCCATTCTTCCTTCTCAGTTACTAAACTCCCCTTATCTGCATGAACAGAAGAGAAAAGAACAGCAAAGAGTTAACCAGGCACAGGACACCGTAGTAACTGGTGATAATCTTATGGACATTATTAAAAAACATGATAAAAGTCATTCTCAGAAGTAACTAATTGTGCCACTTTGGATAATCTTGTCATTGTGCAACAGCAATGAAATTCTGCAAATTACTATCGTTTAGTGTCTGAATAAACAGAGCGTATTTGTAAGGTGAAGATATAGGGATGATTTTTGTTATTGTTGATTATGTCAGACTTGGACAGCAGAAGTTGTACATGGCTTCTTTTCCTTCATGTAACTGCTAAAGATTGCCATTCTATCTATAATGCGTGAGATTGAAAACAAAGGATCTGATTTTGTCCTGTGTGCAGAATTATTTTGAGAAGATTAAAAATCTTTTTGCATTACGGAAGACCCAGGTTGTTTTCTTTCCCCTTCAATCCAGTAAACATGCTTTGTTTACTATTTCTAAGAAGACACGTTCAGGGATTATTTTATGTTTATGCCACATATTGCATTGCCAATTGACAACTTTACATATGATGTAAAAAAATATTTCAATGCTTCTGTACTTTGTTTTTAAAAAAAAAATTAAATATACTTTTATAGTGGGGGATATGGTAGTAGGGTAGTAGGTAGATTATAGTAGGGGCAAGATGGTAGGTTAGGCAGGAACCCAACTCAACTCTCTCAACATTCTTGTTCAGATAACTTTAAAATAATGCCTCAAATCAAATGTTGGCATATCAGAAACAGCAAAAGCTCAGGGTGAAAAAGTTTTCCAGGGACAGCTAGGTGGAGCAGTGGATAGAGCTTAGACCTTGGAGTCAGGAGGACCTGAGTTCAAATGTGGCCTCAGACACTTGGCACTTACTAGCTGTGTGACCCTGGGCAAGTCACTTAACCCCAACTGCCTCACTGAAAAGAAAAAACAAAACAAAACAAAAAAAAGTATTAGTTCCCAGCATGACCCAAAAGCAAGTACAGAGTATTTAGCATGGGATAATGCTAAGTCACTTACACTCCTGTTCTCTTTCTCTCAGCTGACTTTTACTAACCTACATCCATGCTGGCAAAGCTGATTTTTCCATAAGGGAGATAGGCCACAGACATACCATGCTGCTACAACTCACTTCAATGGTGCTAGGGGTAGTCCTGGTATAGGGAAAGCTACAGAGTTACTACTTACACTTTAGCTCCTAAGACCCCACCATTGTGCTTTCCATTACACAAATCAGTCACAATGACACCATTTGTTCTTAAACATGAAATACTGAATGAGAAGGTAAAAGCAAGAATAATTATAACATGTAATAAATAGAAGGCGAAAGAAGAAACAATAAACACTTAATAGTCTACTTATAAACCCAAGTCACATTTTTCCATCTATACACACAGTGTCAGGAATGCAGAATGAGGGAATCCAAGCACAAATTTATAGAACCTTATCAGTGATGTATGTAAGTGTGGAAACTCATAACCCCAGACATACTCATAACTCTAGACTCCAGACCTGACTGCCTGTAGTCTCTTTAGAGAATAGTCTGAAACATGTGTTACTTCTTCCTGCTAGGATCTTATCCAGTCTCCTTCCTGATGGACAAAGCTGTTTCTCTGCTACTCTTGGGCCAATGAAACAGTATTAAGCTCTTCTAGCCAACAGCAGCATTGAGCCTTGGGTATGCATAGCTTTCAAGGTCTGCTCTTTTGGCTAGGCTCTATGGCAACATTATATCCTTTCTGCGAAAAGCAGTTCTTTTAATACTAGGATCTGCAAAGCTATTCCCATCTTCCTTTCTATAGGTTTTGAGGGGTTTTCCCCTTTTGAGCCATAGAAGGACATAAAGATAAGTAGGTAAGTCTTTGAAGGATTTCCCCCCTTTCTGTAGAAGACACTAGAGAGCAAGGCAGCCCCTTCCCCAGCCAGCGTTTCACTGACAGACAGCAGAGGATTCTCTTTTCTTCTAATCAACTCTCAAACAGCAGACATTTCTGAGTTAAATGAAAAATCACTATTTCAGTCACATACAACACAAATAGTACATATACAATAGTCCCAAAGTCCCAAAATAATCCTTTGATTCAAAGTATCCCAGAAATGAACTCCAAAGTATTGAAAACATATTCAAATGAGCTAATGGACAAAATGCAGCGTGGCTATCTTTTACATCAGTCACTATTTTGGCTTCTGAGCTGCTTTCACTCAGTTCCTCTCGGTACTTTTTTATTTGAGGGGAAGTTTTTTTCTCAGATCCTTAGAACTGTTTGTGTTTCTCTTCAAGCTGTTTTCCTCTGTTTCACACAAAATGTGTCATTTCAGCAAATAAAATGCCTACATAAGAAAGAAGCAATACCTTACACCCATTTTCCACTGTTTCTGATACAGTAAGTCACAGTGGGAGTTAGGAAGCAGCAGTGTTACCATGGATTCCAAAAAAGGGCTTTTGTGCCCCAATGGAATGAAGAACTAAATTACATTGTAAACAGCCAGTATTTAGGAGAGACCTGAAATCCAGAAGAGTAATGTAACTACAGTAACACGGCAGTTATCTGGCTATCAGATATAGCTGGTACCTTAACCCACTGGAACACATACAGCCTAGAAGTTAAAAAAAAAACAAAACAGCCAAACACTGAAGGTAACCACTCAACAAATATTTCTTAGTGCAACATTTCAACAAATAGAATTGAAATACATAGATTAAAAAAGATACAATGGTAATTGGCCTACTCACTGACCCTGAGGAGTTTTCTCACTCTCATGATAAATGTCAAAGCCAAGAGCTGTTAGCAACAAAGCTACTTTTCTTGAGTCAGTAGAAGAACAAAGAGTTATGGGGGTGGGGATGGGGGATTAAGGAGGGAAAGAGAGCAAATGGAAGAAGCAAAAGAATAGTTAGCAACGTGATTAGAAGGAATAGCTGGAATGCTTAGAAGCTGACCTTGGCAAAGTGGAGAGAAATGATAGCAGAGAATAGGGACAGCCACAAGGGAAGAAAAAGAAGAGACCATTAGCCAGATAGTAAGAATACACTGGGAGCATTCTATGTAGAGACAAGTAGCTCAACGTAGCTCAGTAGCTACTGAAGGAAGAATTCACTCTATTGTAATACAATAAAATTTAATTAGGTTATTCAGAGCGGACTCCATTCTGAATACAGAACAGTAATGGCTTGGGCTATTACATTAAATTAGTATCAAGGAGCATTAGATTTAGAGTCAGACCTACTTTCAAAACTCAACTCGGATACTACTAGTGTGACCTTGGCTAAGTCATCTCACCCCTTCATGATTAAGCTTCCTCATCTGTAAAATGAGATTATTGTATCAGATAATCTCTAAGGTGCCTTCCAACTCAACATCCTATGAGTTTATATCAATTATAGCTATAGGCAAAATTATGTGTGTTCCTTACTTAAGTCAAAGAATGGTATAATGCATATCCACAAGAATGGTATAATGTTCACTCATGCAGAAAGATTTCCATCAAAAATTGTTCAAATATATCAGCAGTTCAACAAGTCAAATTAAATCAAGTAAACAAATGTTTATTACATACCAGCTACGCACCAAGCACTGTGCTAAATGTTAGGAATACAAAGAAATGCAAGAAAAAAAAAGTCCCTACTCTCAAGGAGATCACAGTATAATTGGGGAGACAACCAGGAGGCAACTATGAAAAAACAAGCTATAGAAAGGATATATTAGAGATGGTCTCATGGGGGAGGCATTATCATTAAAGGGGATTGGGAAAGGATTCTTGCAAAAGGTAAAGTTTTAGCTGAGACTTGAGGAAGCCAGGTAAGCCAATAGGTAGAGATAAGGAAGGAGAGAATTAATGCAAAATCAAGAGATAGAATCATCCTACATGAGGAATAGCAAGGAGGTTGCAATTTAAAAAAAAAATTAGTTCTTAAGGAGTTGACTGGTAGAAATTTTGCTCATCCAAGAAACCCATTCTGGAATATTCATTATGACAGAAATTACAATATATAGTAACCTCTCAGCTGATACGGTAGGAAAATGGTATATTCTGACTATTAGGTTTTCCATTTAATAATGTCAATCCTGCTTACACTTGTAGTTGCTGAAGAATTTCATGACAAAAAAAAAGATTTTAAGCAATAATTGTTTAGTAGTTCAGAAGATGGAAACATTTCTACAAATTTAACCTCCTCATTCTTAATCTTCCCACTTTTAAGCAATGAGTTAGCTTTTTTTTTTTTTTCACTTCAATAAGGGGGATGTGGGGGAATAACATTTCCCAATGACTTGTTTTTGCAACTTAAAGGTAGTATTTCTATAAATTTATATTTTAAATTCTGGCAATGTTCTCTATTAGCAGTAGTTTTGGTCTTTTAGTATTATTGTTGTAATAGCTAGAATTAATATCAAGTTTAGAAAGCCTCTGGTTCTCTGGATAGTATACATGAATTTAAGGAAAATATTCCATCTTCTGAGAAATTTCCAATTAACAAAAATTGACTTCTTCTTGGTCAAAGTATAACAAATTCATTACATATTTTAAAACAAAACTATCGGGGTTAATAAATAGGCTAGATATATACCAAATAGTGTGTTTATAAATAATTTGTGATTTCAACAGTATGCAAATTTCTAAACTGTTGGGGAAAAATTTTATTTCTCTTGACACTTTGTAGCAAAGTTGATCTCTTGACACTATCTGTTCTTTCTTCTTTTTCTTTTCTTTTGGTTTTTTTGGGCAATTGGGGTTAAGAGACCTGCCCAGGGTCACACTGCTAGTAAGTGTCAAGTGTTTGGTCTGAGGCCAGATTTGAACTCAGGTCCTCCTGACTTCAGGGCCAGTGCGCTATCTACTGTGCCACCTAGTTGCCCCCTTTCATCTTTTTCTTATCAACAACAGCTTACATACATGCTACTATCTTCTCCCACTGTCATATGTAAACTGGAAATTGTATTACACCAGATCAAAATTGGATATGTTTTTAAATTTGTAAAATAGGGTTTCCCTGCATTCCAAGTCCTATTATGTTGTTTTATTTAATTCAAACTCAGTTTGTACCAGAATTATATTCAAAGTTTTTTCAGCATACTAGAGCTACACTCAGGGAAATGTACATTTGTCAAAATGTTTGCCACTGTCTCAGAGCATGTCCTGTGTGAAGTCCAAACATAAGAGGGATCACTTATAGATGCTAATGTCTTTCAGATGTTATTGTTTATGAATGAAATTGTACTGACTACATCAAGCCCCAGATTATTACAGAAATGAATGTTTCTTCCTTTAAATTCCTTATTACTCAAGAAAGAACAGCCTAATAATCCATAAATGATTATTTTAAATAATTAAAATATTAAAGATTAAAATTAAAATAAAATTTTAAAGATTAAAGAATGCCTATGATCGTACCTATAATGGATTTGGATGGTTAGTCTATAAAGTTGTTGTATCTATACATATATCTGGGACAGGTACTATAGATGGAACATGATTTGAGTCCAGGATTTAGTAGGAAAAAATATCAGGCTGGATCACATTAGAGAAATTATGAAGTGTTTTTAATGTTCCCACGCTGCTTCCTAGTACAGAGATTCATCTTTTTTTTTTTTAACACAAATTTTCTCTCTGTGGATGTATGATTATGAAGCCAAAAACATTACAATTTCTGAAGATTCAAAACTGCAGAGAACCCAAAAGGTAATAGAGAGAAAGATGAGAGAGAGGGGAAGGTAAGGTGCAAATAGGTTGCAGCATGTTTCTGGTGTGAAGCTTGGTCTGGCCTGGACTGGTAATAGTGTTCTTTATGAGTTCTTAGCCACTCATTCACTTATCAACAGAGAAGTAATTCTAAACCTGGCAATCCTCCAGGGTATGAGCTCTGGAGGGATGGTAGCCTAGAGGGTTCAGCAACAGGGCAGATGGCAAGAGAATGCCTAGAGGATACCTAATCCAAAATGCCCGGTAGACATTGATGACACAGACTTGAGCTCAGTAGAGAAATCAGGGCTGAATACGTATCTCTGAGAGTTACCAGTATAGGCATGTTAATTAAATTCTCGGGGTGGGGATGGAGGGGAAGTGATGAAGAGTATATAGGAAGAGAAGAGAAGAGAATCCAGGATAGGGCCTTAGGCTGTACCCAAAAGTAGACAATAAGACATGGATAATCAATCATCTAGCAAAGGAGACAGAGAGTGGTCAGAAAAGTAGGAGACCTGAGAGAGAGCAGTGTTACAAAAAACCCAGAGAGAGGAAAGAGTATCCAAAAAATGGAAAGTAATCAGTGATGTCCTCTGCTGCAGAGAAGCCAAGAAGGAAAAGGTCTGAGAAAAGGTCATTGGATTTGGCACTTAAAAGATCACTGTTAACTATTAATTACTTGTAAGGTAGAAGGCCTAGTTACCAGGCCCTTGTGACGAGGGTAATCACCTCACAAGAAAGAGATTAAAAAATTACTTTGTGAGTCTACGATGAACAAAATAGGAACATAATTGTCTTAAAATAGTCTAGTAGCTGCAGGGTGAAATTTAACAAGGGCAATTAAGTTCAATTTTAGCCCCGAGTGGTAGCTCTAGAAAATGAAACATGACATAGAAGAGGTCCTTGAAGGGAGGCTTGCGGGGGTCACAGTGTCCTGGGAGCTCCCTAGGCTGGGCCCCGATGCATAAGAGAGAAGTCAGGGAGGCTGAGGACTCACGGATGTGGTGTGGACTTGACCCTGGAGGAGTAGGGGTGGTTGGACCCTGCCCAGAAGGAGGTGATGTTGAAGAACTACAGACATCTGGTCTCCCTGGGAATATCCTATAAGCTCCCTCTTTCCTGAGGATGCCCAGCTCATGGGCCTGGGGACTCTAGAGAGGACCAGTGACCCCTTCATGGTGCACTTTGCTTCCCCAGTTCTGCCTTCTGACTGACCAAGAGGAGGCGGCTCTGAAGAGGAGGCCATGGCTCCTGGGGCCTCCTAGGAGTCAGTGACATTCAGAAACGTGAATATGGACTCCAGCCCCAAGGAGTAGAGGCAGTTGGGCCCTTCTCAGAAGGAGCTGTACAAGGAGGTGATGCTGGGGAACTACAAGAACCTTGTCTGCCTGAGACTTGTAGCTTCCAAACCACATGTGATCTGCCAACTAGAATGAGGAGAAGCACCATCGATGCCAGGGAAAGACATTGCCCAAAGAAGCAGCTGTCTGGGTGAGGCAGCTTAGGCCTTGCAGGCCACTAGTGGCTCATTGAACCATTCAGATTGGAAAACTGAGCATGGAACGAAGGAGTCATCCCCAAAATTGGGCATTTCAATGGCAGAATCATCCCAGAAAAGACTTTCAAGAGATGGTCCCTTTGTTGCCACATTGGGAGTAGTCCAAGAATGGTATGCCCAGTTAGAGAGGCACCCAAGTAATGAGTAGAAATGTGCTCAGCAAGTAAGAATCACACGAAGGAAACCTTCCCATAAGCCAAGAGACAATGAATGTAATAAATATGTCGGAATCAGCAATGTGATCTTTGTTCCACCAGAAAGAGGAGGGAAGAGTCTTGATAAGCGTGTTACACACAGGAAGTACTTCAGAATGCATTCAGACCTAAGGATAAGTAATGTAACATTCTCTAAAAAGATATTTTCTAAATATAGTGAATATGGGCAATCCTTTAGGTGTAATTCAGCCCTACTTAAAGATCATAGAATATGTGCTAGAGAGAAACATGTGTATAATAATTGTGGGAAAACTTCTAGGTTCAGATCAATACTTATTCAACATCAGAGAATTCATACTCGAGAGAAACCTTATGAATGTCATATATGTGGGAAGGGATTTAGTCAGAGGTCAGGCTTTACTCAACATTAGAAAATTCATACTGATAAGAAACCTCATGAATGTAATGAATGTGGGAAGGGCTTCAGTCAGAGATCAGGACTTGCTCAATATCACACAACTCATACTGGAGAAAAACGTTATGAATGTAATGTATGTGGAGAGATCTTCTGACCGAGAACACAACTTACTCAACATCAGAAAATTCATACTGGAGAAAAACCTTATGAATGTAATGAATGTGGGAAGGGCTTCAGTCAGAGATCAGAACTTACTCAACATCAGACAATTCATACTGGAGAAAAATATTATAAATATGATACAGGTAAAAAGGCTGTAGGAAGGAATTTATCCTACATCAGACAATTCATAGTGGAGAGAAACATTATAAATGCGATGAATGTAGGTAGGCCTTCTGCTGGAGGAGAGGACTTACTCTACATCAGAGAACCCATGGTGGTGAGAAACCTTATGAATGTAATAAATGTAAGAAGGCCTTCTACTCGAGGAGAGGACTTGCTGTTCATCAGAGAATTCATGTTGGTGAAAAACATGACATAAGAGAGAGTTTGCAGACCTTGGAGTCAGGAGGACCTGGGTTTAAGTCTTTCCTCTAATATACATTAGCTATGTGGCTATAGGCAGGTCACTTAATCTCTAATTCCCTCAGTATTGTTACCAATTTACAGCAGTAGTTTACTTATCTAGGACAGGGCTAATAGGAATCTCTAACATCAGTGAAATTATAGCTCTGAACCAGAAAAGACAAAAAAAAAAGTAGATATACTTGTCCTGAATATACATGCCTCGTTTCAGTGCCTTTGCTATTTGGTTCCCCTCTGAAGGCAAGGACTACATCATATGTTTCTTTTTAACTTGCCCATAGTGCCTAGTACAGTGCTAGGGACACAGTAAAGGGTTCTTGAATGGATGCCAAAGGAGAGACACTAGCATCTAATTATGCGGCCATGTCTTTAAGGAGTGATGGCCAGAACACCCAATTTCACCATGAACTTATTTATGTCAGACTGTTAATCAGTTATATGCTGCCTCTGATGCTTTTTGGAGTTCTTCCCCTTTCATGAAGTTATGTAATCTTCACTTTCTTTGGCCTATTCTGAAGTACTTGTTTATCAAATCTAGTATACTTTTTCCACTGGAAAGATAATTTTTCTTTCTTTCTTTCTTTCTTTTTTTTAGGCAATTAGGGTTAAGTGACTTGCCCAGGGTCACACAACTAGTAAGTGTCAAGTGGTTGGTCTGAGGCTGGATTTGAACTCAGGTCCTCCTGACTTCAGGGCCAGTGCTCTCTCCACTGCACCACATAGCTGCCCCTGGAAAGATAATTTTTCCCTGTGATTTTTTGTTGTTGTTGTTGTTGTTGAATTTAGTTTCCTATATGGACCATTTCTTGCTGCTCTTCACTTCGGGCCTATCTTCCAGAATCCCTTCTCTCAATTGTGCAAAAGATGTCAGCTTTTCTCTGCCATGTGAAGTGAAATCCTTGCCAGACTGATTTCAACTAACAGGATGCTACAGTCAAGGACACTCTAATTTGTATTCTGTATTGATTTTTTTATACAGCTTTAGGAAAATTAAGGAGCCTTTTGGCATGTATATGTTTCCTCATTTTTCTTAAATGGCATTACTATTCATTTCTTAGCAGCTGTTCAGGGGAATGTTGGGAAATGATTTGGAAACTTGAAAAGTAATAAATTCTCAGCCTTCCTTCCAGGTTCTCTCATGCCATGTATAGGATGGGAATTAACTTCTAGTGGTTAATATTTATATTAGAGTTAATGACAGACTTGTAGAACAGAAGCTTACAATACTGTGCAACAAATTGTTAGAATTCAGCTAACATCTGCTAGGCATAAAAATAAAAACAACAACAGGAAGTTTCCAGTTGGGATAACTACCAATGAGAGCAGGAATGCCTTCTATTAAAAAAAAAAAAAGCAAATCTTATAGAATCCCAGGTTTAGACTTGGACACTCTAGCAAAAAGCCTATAGAAAAAGTTTCTAAGTTCCCAGGCTGCAAAGATTTTATGAGTAAAAGCTGAATTTATTCTAATCTGTAATTATAGGGATAAATTTCATAGCCTTTTGACTTCTGATGTTCATTCTTTTTTCATTCATTCAAATATTTAGTTAACACTATCTAGATTTATAGCACTATGCTAAGGGATGTGGGAAATAAAAAGTAATATGTACGTACTCTAAGGAACCCGCTGTTGGGGAACTTAGATTTTCAACGAGAAGACAAGACATTTTGGGGCTGATATTATTTGTATTCTTTCATTTCTTTTTCCCTCCCTCAGTAATCTTTAATATAGTATACTTAATTTAATTTGATTTGTATATTTTTATTTAATATATACATTTTAAGTGTTTTATAGATGCTTTTTTTAAACATCACCGTGACTTCCCAACTGTCTCCCCAACAGAAACTCTGTTTGTAACAATGAAGTACAGTTAAGAAAATAAATGGACCATATTTGAGAATGGATGCCTCATTCCACAATGCATTGACCATATCTGAGAATAGATGCCTCATTCCACAACGTTAATCTCCCACCTCTCTACTGTGAATAGAGAGGTATGTTTCATTACCAGGATAAAACTGTGGGGACACAAAGGATGGGAAGATATTGAAGTCATGGACAAATTTGGACCTTAGCATAGCCCACTTAAACTCTGAGGCTCATCTACTGCCCCAAATGACAAGTCATGATTCCAGAGCCAGTCTGGCTACATCTCTTTGAGGGGAAGTCCTGAAGAGTCAGGGGTGATGTTCTAATGCTATGGACTTGAATACTTACCTTTGTGCTTCTTCCAAAGATTGCCAGTTGTGAATCATTTAGTGAGCTAGCCTTAAGTAATATTTTATTTATGTATTTATTCATTTTAGAAAAAGGTACTTCCTAAGATAATAACATTAAGAACAGTTGGTACAAAACATATCCCCAGAAGCCTATGGTCCACTCTCCCATAAGGACATACATAGTTCAGGAGAAAGTGGGCTCTAGGTTATAGAACAGATAGGGCCAATAGGAGTCCCTATTGGTATCTCAACGTTCTTGGTTGCTAGGAGTCTTTGTCTTCCATTCTTGGGGGTGTTTAGGCATAGTGTAGTCTCTTTACTAGACTCTTTGTAGAATCATCAGTCTAGTCTGTCCTTGATTCCCAATGATGCAGACACTTTTGCCAACTGATCCAGGGGATATCTATCAGATCCAGATGATCCATTTAGGATGCCAGTGGGAATACAGGACCTATTGTCCCTGATGAAAGATGCTATGACACCAATGGGATTAGAGGTCCAACATCCTTCTAATCCCTTTGAGACTAGCAAGGTCCTTCTCTAGTCAAAGGGGGAGAGAGGGAAGGAAACCTGATCAAGACCTCTCTTTGTCCATAAGAAATTCCTTCTTGGGAGTCCAGCAAGAACTCCACATATATTCCAATGTATAAAATTCCATCCCTTTTCATCTCCTTTGATAATTTATAGGCAAATGAATTGTGGCCAGATTTGCTTGGCTGATAATACAATTTATATGATTTTTGTGCAAAGCTTCATGTGTCAAAGGCTTTTTTTTTTTAAGCACTATTCATGATTGACTGATCAAGACGTTTTTAGCTATTTAAAGTATCAAAGCTAAAATGGAGGAGGGTAATTTCAACCCAATCCTTATGTTAATACCAAAAAAGTGACCAAGAGAATGTCAATAACTACTGACCTATATGCCTAGTCTCCCAACTTTGTAAAATCTTTACGAGGGTCATCTATTTGTGAATTGAGGACATCCTTGATGAGGTCATCTGTACGCAAATTAAGGGCATCTTTAGCAAGGGTATTAGTAGAGAACCAGCAGACTTTCGAAAGTGATAATCAAATTTGGAATTCAAAATTTTAAAAATGAGTGTTAAAAATTATTTTTGCATGTAATTAGGGAAAAATAAAATACTAAAAAAAAAAAAGAAACATGGAGTCAACATAAAAAAAGAAAGTGATAATCAACAATGGGCCACATCTTGACCATCTCACTGAAAGATGTAGAGCATATAAGATTCTATTGTGCTAATTTTTTATTATAAAAAATTGATTCTGTAACACAAAATACCATCTTACAGGCTCTTTTAGAACAAGATGTCTCCCAACCACATGTGAAGCTCAATCAGGATTCCTTGAAAGACACAACAACAGAAATAATCTTCTTCAATGACTATGATAATAAATGTGAGGCTAAGCAAAAAACAGGAAGCCATATGCTCAACAGAGGTGTTCAGGACTATGATGGAAGAAACACAACATCAAGTCCAGGTCAAGGAAGGATTTCCTATGGGCGATGAGGTCTTGCAGCTACTCCTTTGTGCAGATGACATTGTGTGATTGTATTGCTTGTTTCAAGCCCCAAGACACAGCAGGGTCTCCTGGAAGAAATCTATAATCACTCAGAGGAGTTTGACCTGTCCATCCACACAGGGAAGACTAAGTGGAGAAAGAATTTCTATTACCTTGCAATGCATCACCCTAAAACAGCTTATAGAATTTGTTCAGTCATATACCTGAGACAGATAATACCTATGAACAATGAGGTGGGCCTATAGTTGGAAAGGATGAGGAGATCACCCTGGATTGCTTTTGGAAAAATGTAAAGAACTTTTGTTGACCCCGAGTTTTCTGTGAAAGTAAAGGCACTTCTTTTCAATAACATTGCCATTTGGCAACAAGATGTGCAACATCATTGCCTCCAAAGAACTAGCACCTGTATCACATTGAGAAAGGTGGAAGAAGACCTTTAGGATGCTTGGTGGACCCTTTGCTGTGGACTTTTGGGAGAACACAGACAAAAGTCAAATAGAATAAGCAAGAATGAATGGATTGCCAGTTTTAGAGGAAATTCCTAAAATGATGAGATCACAGATCTATTTATTTATTGCTACTAAAAAAAAGAGTTGATGTGAATATTTGGTATATATGGGATTTAGTTTTATTTTCCATGGAAAGGTTGGGAGTGATAGGGAGAGGACAAGATGCCAAAAGGTATCAGTAATATCTATATTGATTGGCAATTAGACACTTTGGTTGCCTCTAGGTGACATTTATTGATTTTCCTTCATTCTTTGTTTGGTTAATAAGGATGCTTGTCTTTCTGATGGATAATTTCTATAATCTATTAGCTGCTCATACCCATTCACATATGGACAGTTAAGACAGAAAAAGTATGGAGAGTGCCTGGCACTATTAATTGCTCCAGCAAGAACTATGAAAATTCCTTTGATTATCTCTTCCTCTGGTTCCTTACAACATTAAAGGAAGGTACAAGGAAATCAAAAGTCAAAGCAACCCTAAATTGTGAACTGTCTTTTTTCCTTTGGCAATCACCCACTTCCTCTTTCAGGATTATATCATTTACTTAAAGGAATGATTTGCTAAAGATGGAATTTTAGGTATCATTGAGAGATACGGAAATTTGGGGGGAGTAGGCTGGTGTTTCCTGGCAGATTCTAAATGATAATATATAAATGGCTACCCACTCAACCCAAGAATAAGCCTGGTCTTACTGACATATCAAAATATAGGCAATGAATCTTGCTATATACATAAACTACTTGTTAGAGATGTTAATGCAGAAGAGTAAGAGAACAACAGACTGTTGTAGCTGGAAGATACTCAAAGATGACCTTGTCCATTGTTTATCAACCAAAATGATATCATGCCTCCATAAAATATCTCAGTGTTCACCTATGGGATACTCCACCTTGTGGAAGCTGTTGGCAGGTCAGGTGTCAGGGGTGAGAGGCCAAGAATCAGATGGTGAGGTACACACACACACACACACACACACACACATCATACTTTTTCCTCTACTCAGGGAGGGACTGCTTCATTATTGCCTTTCTCTCTCCAGCATCCAGCCTAGTACCTAGTCCATAGTAGCCCTTTAATAAATGTTTGTTGATTGATTGATTTCAACATTCACGTCTGACTTGTGCTCTTTACCCTGTAACCTGAGGTTGAATCTACCCATTCTATCCAGGGCCTGGTACAACTATATCACCTTAATTACAACCCCTGAACCTTGTATAAAAAGGGAGAATTCGGCACACTGTGTACTTGGATAAGAAGGTAAGTTTACAGACGATACAGTAGAGGAGTATCAGTTGTTACATTCCAGGAATGTACCAGATTACTAAAGATTCAAACAGCTTAGGGAAATGGGCAGAAAAGAGGCTAATGAAATTCAGTGCCAGGAAACATAAGGTTATGCATCTAAGGACAACCCATAATAAATTTAAATGCAGGCTTAAGAGAATAGAGCTGTAGAAACTAATGAGGAAAGAGACCTAGGGCTAGTTAATAATACCATAAAGGGTAAGCTGTAAACAAGGGAATTCATTATAAAGTAAAGAAGATAATGATTGAACTCTGTAAATTGGCTTCTCATATCTCATTCGGAGTCTTGCCGCCAACTCTAGGCATCTACTTTGAAAATAAGTCCTGTGTTAAAAAAGGAGAGAGGAGGAGGGGAGAAGAATAGAGTTATTTAGGAGATAGAATGAGAATGAAAGTTATTTTGGGTATTGGATTCTTACATGATCTTCATGAAGTAAATACTGAAAGCAATATCTTCCAAACGTTGGCTCAAAAAATGCTAATACCTGTTAAGGTATTTTGAAGTCCTATACTACCCCTCCCAGCTTTCTGCCAGGTATTTGTCTTTCCTTTCTCTGTTATGTTCTTTGGGTATTGAATCAAATATAGAAGATGAGTGTGGCAGAATGGGGAAAAGAAAAGTCAAAAATTTGACTGTTGGCTAATTGTTAATCATGTTGCTAACAAGATTGTTAATTATAAAGTATCAATCTGAAACTTGATTGAGAATACAAAGCAGTCAGATAGAAGTGAAGTCAAGCAAGTAGAAGTTCATTGTACCAGTTTATAGCCATGCTAAAGATGGAGGGATAGGATGGTGTCCAGTATCCCCAAGGCTAGAAGTCTATGATTTCCAGGAGAGGACAAATATTACGGGAAGACCAAGGCCTCTTGAAGCTACAAGTAGATGGAGACAGTAGGGTGTTAAGTATCATGGCAAAAGAAAGCAGGGGCTGCTCTGTCTTAGGTTGAAGTAAGATTCCACACTTCCTAATTGTTCTAACTAATTAAATTAAATTAACTAATAAGACAAAATTTAATTGAAATAAATACAGTCTTGTGCTTTAAAAAAAATCAACTTCACAAGTACAAGATAGGAAAGGTACAGCTAGATAATAGCTTGTCTGAAATGGGACTGAGGGTTTTAGTGGACTGCAAGCTTAGTCTGAGCTAGCAGGGTGATATGGTAGCCAAAAGAGCTAATGAATACATTGGTTTTGTTAAGAGAAGCATAGGGTACAAGACGAGGAAGGTGATAGTCCTGTTCTCCTCTGCCCTAGACAAACTACATCTAGAGTATTGTGTTCAGTTCTGGGTACTGCATCTTAAGAAGGAGATTGATAAGCTTTAGAGTGTGAGGAAGAGTACAATCCGGATGGTGAAGGGCCTCAAGAGCATGCACATGAGGATCAGTTGAAGGACCCAGAGATTTTTAAGCTACAGAAGTAAAGACAATGGGAACAAGATATAATGCTTCCTCCTAGGACCCACGCTTGGAGGCTGGATCCCCTGCTAGGGATGTGTGGAAGCTAGCTCAAACTGCTTCTGAGAGCCAATTGTTAAATTCTCAGTGTGAGTATTTACACCTCAGAAATTGGCAAATGCTACAAATCAGGGCTTGATTTATTGTTTTGTTGATTGCCTAGATTTAAGAAATTGATGGAAAAAATTAACGTATAATAATGCAATGTTAACAACCACCAAACTCATTATTATTTGATAATATTTAATACAAGTTAATAATACAAAATTAAACTTTAAAATATCATAAATACTTTTTTTCAGAAAACTGCTTATTAGCTATTTACCAGCACCAACCTGGGTATGACAATTTTGTGTTCTAGGTACTCACTCCTAAACTATACCTCATGAGCCCCCACCAGTACACTCCCCTTTAGTAGTCAGACAGTTGACACAATTAGTTCAAAACAAAGGCATTTACTGAAATAGCATAGTAAGCACTGAAGCCACACAAGATTCCTCCCATAAATCTGGAATGCACTCTTCCACTTTTATAAGCAGCATCAGTTGGAAGAATGGGAACATGTATAGAATGTACTAACAGGGAAGCACATATATGGGGAACATATGTGAACAAGATAACTTATGTCTCTAGTCCCCACAGGGCCCAGATTTTTTTTTTCATGTGATGTCTTTACATTAGTCTGACTCAGCTTCCTAGGTCTGCTCTTCTCCACCGCTCAACTCAACTCCACAGGTAGACTGTCTCAGCCTGCTCTCTCCTCATTGCTATATATCCAACTTGTTGAGTTCCTCCACTAATTCATCTCACACCCCGACTGTTGATAGAATTGGGCAAGATAATCTCCTTCCCACTTCCACCACTTTGTTCAGGAAGAAGCTTGAGGTAAACAGTGAAAAGTAATTCTCTCTCAGGAGCTAGGTTCTTTCTCCATAGCTGACTCTCTTCTAGACTGCCAGAGATGATTCCTCAACTGACAAAGCTCCTTATGCCTCTACCAGTTATAGAGCTGGTAAGTTCATAATGGCTGATCCTTTAGCCATCCAGTGCCTACTCACCCTATAATTCCATTGTTTGATAGAGGAATCTTTTCATACCTTCTTCACTTACAAGCTAGGAATGAGTGGGTCACTCACAGTTTTATGCTCTTTAGAATCTCCAAATAGGCCACTTCCTTATGAGCCATTTAGTGGTTTCGAACTCTTTACAATTTTTGAATGCAACCACTCATTGTCTCTGAAACTTGAGGCATTCTATAACCTGGAGTAGTTTGATTTTGGTTCCCTAATCTCACTCCAAAGATATCTGTATTCCAAGTGTTTCGAGGGCTATCTTATAGAAAGAGGATTAAACTTGTTCTACTTGACCTTGGAAAGCAGAATTGGGGCAAATTTAGGTTTTGCCTAAGAGACAGAATGGGGTATCAGGAACACCTGAGTTAAATTCCTTCTTCCAAAGGAGCTGTATGACCAGAAGCAAGTCACTTAAACTGTTAATGCCTTAGGCATCTCTAAGACTATTATACAGATTAATTCCTGTTCTGCTTCAATTGAATGTTTCCACACAGGAGGGAAGATACCCCTCTAACTAGGCCTATCCAAAAATGGAATCCACTTGTTTAGGCACTAATGACTTCCTCACCCTGGGTATCTTTTTGCAAAGATTGGATGCCCTGTTAGGCATGTTGTATAGGAAATTCTAGTTTAGGTACAGGTTCTAAACTAGGCCTCTGTAATCCCTTCCAATTCTGAGATTCTACGTAAACTCTCATATGACTGACTCAATTACTTTCTGGGCTCAGTTTCCTAATATTTCACTCCTGGATCACTATATTAAATAACAAAACAAAACTATTATGACTCTTGAAGAATAAAACCAATATCCTTTACATTGCATCCCTTAAAGTTTGATAGCCTGGCAGTTCACCTCCACTTTCCTAGCAATGTCTTTGTTGATCAGACTTTACAAACTTAATCAATGCCAGTCAGCTAGAGATTTTGGCACAATGAATACTTTTACAGAAGAAATTAAAAAAGACAGATGTGAGGAATAACTGTGTAGTAATGTTCGACCAGGTTCAGTTCTATCTGTGGCTACCAATTTCTTTGGGTAATGGGGTCTGATAAATTTAATTAAACTCATGAATTCTACAGAATCCTGCAATTCATATCTTGTGAAAACAAAGTTCAACACAGAAAAAAGAAAGGGTGTCATTTATCTATCTTTTTATACTAATTGAATGTGAAACATTAATCCAAACAGAACACTAGCTAGTTTGTTGTATACTAGACTATTCTTACTCTTAGGATCTGAGTGAAAAATATAGAACTCTTTCTAGTGGTGATTTTTTTTTTCCCCTTACTGAGTCAGAGTACAGATTGTGGGTTAAATTGCAAAAAAGAAAAAAAAAGGCTTATGTAAACTGGTTTAGACATGTGTATGGGTGTGGAATTATTCATGAATCTTATAAGTTAGAGAAACACTCCTTTTTCCCTCTGGGAAGACTGAGTCTATGGTTGGTTTTTGTAATCTAAGGAGCTTTTTATTTGGCAGCTGCATTTCTACAACCCTAGGCATTATTGAGTAAAGGCAAATAAGAAGATCTAGTCTTTTTTATGAAAACTTGGTTCTTGGAAAATGTATAAACTGTAAAATCAATATATAGACACCTAAAATACGTCAGCTAAGAAATTTGAAATTAAAATACAGAAAATTTGACTCATTGTCCTGTAAAAATACTGGGATTTATCATAGAGTAGCTACATGTAAATATTTGTATAATAGAGGACTGGTCAATTATGATTCTGTCTTTAGGATATACATAGATTCACCCTTCCTGGAAAGCATACTAAGAATGTGGAATATTCTCTGACTGATTTTACTCCAACATAGGGAGATTGGTAAACCTCTTTCTGTCTATGACTGACTGAGGGGCTGATGCTTTTCTGGTTGGCTTTGAAACAGAAGAACTAATAATGGAGCTGGAATTCAGCCCTTTATGCACGTCATTTGGCTCTTTGGAGTAGAAAGATTCCTGTGAACCACCGGGTTGGAAAAGGGCAATAGGCCCTTTCTCCTGCCCTGTCACCTCAGAACATTTGGTGTCTGCTTCCTTTGTCTTTTTGCATTTATTCTTTCCTGATCCTATATACAGGGACTGAGTGTGTGAAGGGGGGACAGAGCATCCTCAGTTTGTGGGGTTTTTTTTTATATTTCTCTCTGTTATACTTTATCAACAAATATGCCTTTGTAACTACTTAATTGATATTGGGGAACACAGTAAGTGGGAGCTCATAACTAATTGTATTAGAAACCTCATCCTCTATAGTGTTAACCCTAGAACTCTAAAGGAAGAAGAAGTCAGGTACTTTCTGGAGATACAACCTGCCAAAGTGAGTGGAGTTTGGGATAGTGAGCTCAGTATAGGTGCTATTTCTGCAATAAAGTGATGAAAAAATTATCAAGTGGTCAAGAGGGCCTGAAGCATAACTTTTAAAAATATTACTTAGATAAAACTTGCAGATACTTTTTCTTTCTTAAAATTATGTAATTCACTAGACTAGGAGACAGTGAAGTGCTGTGGAAAGCCCACTGGGCTAGCAACCAAGAGAACTAGGTTCTAGGCCCAGTACTTTCCCTAACTTCCTATATGAATGTAGGAAAGTCATTTAATATTTCTAGATCTATATTTCCTCATCTATAAGGTAAGGGGTTTATGTTAGATGATTTCTATTTTTTTTTTTTTTGGTTAGGCAATGGGGTTAAGTGACTTGCCCAAGGTCACACAGTGAGTGTTATGTGTCTGAGGCCGGATTTGAACTCATGTGCTCCTGAATCCAGGGCCGGTGCTATATCCACTGTGCCACCTAGCTGCCCCTATGTTAGATGATTTCTAAGGTTCTATCTTTTTCTGACATTTTATGATTCCATGAAAAACTATGAATTTTTAATGAGTATCAACTTAAAAGGCATATAATAACTGTTTTCAAATATTTGAAGGATTCTACCATGTGAAAGATAGATTAGTCTTACTTTTCTTGGCCGCAGAGACAAATCTGGGAACACGGGGTGGAAGTTTCTGAGAGGCAGATTTTGGTTCCATAAAAGAAAAAAAAAACTTAAACCGTTAGAACTCTCCAAAAGTAGAATTGATTGGCTCAGGAGCTAATGGATTTCTTGTCTTGGAGGAATTCAAGCGAGGGCTGGATGACCTCTTATCAAGATGTATTAGAGGGAATTCTTGCTTCAGGTATGGTGTTAGGAGAATGTTGTAGGGGTGGAGCACATAGAAAACTATGGAAGGAGAGATATAATCTGACAACCTTCAGCAAGGTTCAGATCAGTCTTCGAGGTAGATAGATAAATAGATAGATAGATAGGCAGACAGATGCATGCAGAATATATAGTTTATCCACATAGAAAAAGTAAGACAGTTTCTGCTCTCAAGGAGCATTCTAATGGGGGAGACTTTACATAGTTTTTTAGCTACAAGTCAGATGGAAAGGTCCCAATGTTCTTGAAGTGTAGCAGCAAAGCAGATGGTAATACCTGTTCTTTAATGACATTTCCACTGATAAAATCACATCAGTTTCTGACGTTGAATTATTTGACAGCACCAAGGACTCTGGTGCCAAGAATTTTCCTTGGGTCTTCAGTAACTCTGAGTGTAGCACCTGTAGGGGTAGTTGTCAAGATGCATGGTTCCCCAAGATGATGGCCCTGGGCTGGAAGCATTGTTCTTTATTCCTAAGATTCTTTGTTTCACGGTTATGAGCTGTCTCTACCAAGTCTGGGTGGCTATGTTGGTGGTGCTTGCTTAGCTTGCTTGGAGCATTCTGCCCCCTGTCTTTTCTTCACAGTGCATTGCTGCATCAGCGAAGCCAGCTTGACTGCCTCGTGGTTGGCATTTGGTGTGATTGCTGCCCCCTTCTCCACAGGAGTTACTTCCCTCAATGATGGTTGTGATAGCCCAACTAGAAGCAGGACCAGAGGCCTGGGAGGTGCTGATGCTCCCAGGGTTCTAGTGCCTATCTGCCTATTTGTGACAGTTGGTCAGCAGTTATTACTGTTGTGGTGAAAAAGAGTGAGTAGTAAGTGTGGGTGTGTTTAAAAACACCCTTTAACCTATTGGGAACATAGATTTAGAGCTGAAACCTCGGAGGAGAAGCCTCAGAGGTCACCTAGAACAACCTCCTTACTTAATAGATGAGGAAAGTTGGACAGGAAGAGATTGTCACTTATCTAAGGTCACCCAGCTAGTCAGAAAGCATTTATTGATTTATTATTTATATATTTATATTTTAAATTTATTATTTATATTTATTATATTATTTTTATATATTTATATTTACTATTATATATTTATTATTATATGCCAGGCACTATGTGAAGGGGTAATGGTACAAAGGACAAAAGACAGTCCCTGTCCTTGAGAAGCTCCCAGTCTGAAAAGGAAGACAACATGTAAACAACTATGCATAAACAAGCTGGATACAGGATATACGGGAAATAATCAACAGAAGAAAGGCACTAGCCTTAAGAAGGCTTCCTACAGTAAGTAGTAGAGCTGGGATACAACCCTCTTTCTTGCTGGCTCTGAATCTGTGCCTCTTTCCACTTCAAACAGAATGTGTATGGACAGGTAATCCATCCTGTATCTCCCATACCTAGACAGACAAGAATTCTAATACCAAACAATCTGTATGGGACAATTATACATTTTGCTTAACTCTTTTATTTACTATTTCCCAAAGATGTGAAGTATTCAAGAGTTATTAAAAACTGTGATGTTGATTTTCCTGGGAAGAAAAAAAAAAGCATTAAGCCCATAATATATTTTTTTAAAAAAGTAAATGGCAATAGATTTTTAAAGAAAAACAGACCACTCATTGACAATGATGTATTTGAAATTTTCAGGATCCATTATTTTGTTGTCAAAAAATGAATGAAATATACAGCAAGACATTCTGGGAGGCTTTTTACCTGTGAGCTTGAACTTTAATATTTTCTTTCAATTTGTCTCCCTCTACTGGATATTTTTAAACACTTGTTTTATAGCCTGAATTATAGTTATGCTGGTTATTTGGGGTATGTTTTAGAATCCTAGATATTTAAGTCATTTTTCAGAGATTCATTAGTCCAATTCCTCATGTTACAGAGGAGGAAACTGAGGCCCAAAGAGGTTGAGGTGACTTCTCCAAGGTCACACAGCTAGTAAGTGGTAGAGCCCCAATAGCGGAACTCCATGTGTTCAGTACTTAGCAACATGTTGCCTGTGGCATACCTGTTGGGATGCTGTTCTCAGACATGAGCTTTGACAGCAGGGTAGGAGTTAGGGAGAGACCCTGCCTACTTGAGTAACAAGCTGCTGTTCCCATCTTATACTGCTACCAAGAATAATAAACAATAGCCAACATTTACACAGTACTTTTAAGGTTTACAAAGTGCCTTTTTGTAAGTTACCTAATTTGATCCTCACAACAACTCAGTAAGATTGATGCTATTATTATCCCCATTTTACAGATTAAGAAACTGAGACTGAGGGATGTTAGGTGATTTGCCCAAGGTCACTCTGCTAGTCAAGTGGAACAGAGCCCCAAGATTTGAACTCAGTGTGTTCACTGCTTAGCAACATGTTCCCCACCCCTGGATCTAGTGTGTTACCTAACTGACTTAACTGCCTCTAAGAACTGGGGGAGGATGTCCTTGCAGCCAGGTCAGACTTACTGATAGGAGGTGGGTAGACTCCCATGCCGTACAAACCTGCATATATGTGCCAGTCGAAAGGAGTAGGGGTGATGAAGCTAGTTTATAGAATGATAGGTTTATATTTAGAAGTACACGACATTTAGTTCAACAGCCTTCTAATAAAGCCCAGAGAGATGATATGATTTGCCCATGGTCATCCAACTGGTCAGAAGCAGAGCCTGGATTTGAACCTAGGACCATCTGCCTTCAAATCCAGCACTGTGTCCATCATACTGTGATTCCCTGGGCAGCATCTCTGCACCACATGGAACCACAGTGAGCTTGATCACAATTGCTGCTGCTGCCCCCTGGCCCTCACAGTTGCCCTTGCAGGCAAACCCCATGAGCCCTATTTAAGAGGTTAAGGTGAGGAAATGAGAGAAAGAAGACAATGGGAAAGAGGAAGATAGAAAAAGATAAAGAAGAGGGGGAGACAACTGGTAAAAAAAAAATATTCATTTTCTATAAATTGGTGGAATAGACTTAGGAAGAAAAAAGACAAACATTTATCAAGCTTTGGCTAAATACGTACCTGGTACTGGACTAAACACATTACAAATATTATCTCATTTGATCTTCACAACAGCCCTACAAGGCAGGTGCTGTTATTATCCCCTTTTTTACATTCGAGGAAACTGAGACAGACAGAGGTTAAGTGATTGCCAGTGTCACACGGCTACCTGAAGATAGATTTAAATTCAGGTCGTCCTGACTCCAGGCCCAGTGCTCTATCCACTGAGCAACCCAGCTGCCTGAAAAATGGATCTCCAGTAAAAAAAAAAAAAAAGTGACTGGGAAATAACTGATTCCCACCTTAAAAGAAGGCTTTTATTCTGCTAGCTACACTAAGAGGGAAAGAGAATATGGATGATTCAATGCAAACCACAATCACAGCAAAAAAATTCATGGGCATAGTACATAGTGACATGGGAATTACATGGGATCAGCAATGACTTTCATAGTTTCTGTTTGTGACAGCAATGATCGTGTGTATGATTCTATCGACACTAGGTTGACTCAGAACATCTGATTGTAAATAGATGAAGCTGGACTGAGCTGGTTTCCCTGCCTTTATTTAGATCTCTATAGTTGAGTGCTGGATTTCATGCCACAGACATGCGTCCCTAATCTCTGTGATGTTTTTAATTCTGTGGAGATTACTCTAAGGATAGGTGCAAAAGTTACAGCTCTTGGGGGCAGCTAGGTGGCGCAGTCAGGCGACTCAGCGGATAGAGCACCAGCCCTGGAGTCAGCAGGACCTGAGTTCAAATATGCCCTCAGACACTTACTAGGTAGTTGTATGTCTCTGGGCAAGTCATTTAACTCCCACTGCCTCCAAAATAAATAAATAAATAAATAAATATCCTATGGAAGTGAATGTTGAAAACTAAAAGTAAATAAACTTAAAAATTAAAAAAAAGTTACAGCTCTTAAGGAACACATTTCAATGACTATTAGAGATATTTGAGACGCTGGTGGTGTGGACCTTAGTTACTGGTGAGAGAGCCTGATTATTTTTCTTCTCTGAGCTTTAGTTACATTATCCATAAAATGGAGACAATTGTGGGAATAACATTTGCATCATGACAACAAGGAAGGGAAGAAGCATTTCAAGGATCCTTCAAGCCCACAATGAAATGGGGTCATTCTTACCAAAATGCACAGGAAAATGAGGCTAAACATGAAAAATGCCAAGAACAGACACTATAAAACAGCTTAATTAATCCAGAGGAAATAAACAAATACTCTACTGTATCACAAAGGTGCCTCTATAATATTAGCTAGGATTTATATGATATTTTCAGGTTTACAAAGCATCTTTGCAAATATGATCTCGTTTTATTCTTACCATAATCCTGAGTCAGGTACTATTATTATCCCCATTTTATAGATGCAGAAACTGAGGTCAACAAAAGTTCGATGACTTGCCCAGAGTCACACAGGTAGTAAGCATCAGAAGAAGGATTTGAATTCAGGTCTTCCAGACTCTAACACTCTAACCACCAAGCTACCTAGCTGCCTCATGGGAAGCATAGCATACCAGCACAGTGGTGTGGAAATAGCATTGGACTTAGGGAGACACCTAACTTTAAATTCTATTTCCAACACTTTAATAACTGTATGACCGAAATTACTTTTCCTTTCTAATCCTCAGTTACCTCATCCATAAGTTGGGGCCAATCACAGGAATGAATTTGCAACATGATAGTAGGGAAAGGAATAAACATTTATGTAGCACCCACTATGTGCCAGACATTGTACTAAGTGCTTTGCAATTATTATTTTATTTGATCCTCACAACAACCCTGTGAGGCAGGTGCTATTATGATCCCTATTTTACAGATAAGGAAACTGAGGTAGACAGATGTTAAGTGACTTATCCAGGGTCACATAGCTAGTAAGTATTTGAGGTCAGATTTGAACTCAGGTCTTCCCGACCCTAGCCATTGAACCAGCTAGCTGCCTCTGTGACTAGAGAGAAGTCTGCTTCCAATATATACTAGCTGTAGAACCCTGGGAATGTTACTCAACTTTAGTGTCTTTAGTTCTTTCTCTAAAACTACAAGTTGCAAAGCAAGTGTAGAGGTATATTGTTATATTGGTAGAGGGAGTATCCTCCCTGGGAATTCTCTTTAAACACTGATGTCGTAAGGATAATTAAAAAACAAACAAACAAAAACTCAACACCTACCTAACAGGATTGTTGTGAGGAAATGATCTGTAAACTGTGCAATACCATCTAAAGAAGAGGGTAAACACTAATACCATTATAAAAGCTAAACATGCTATGTACTGCTGATTTTCAAGAAACTGAGTGTGTGATTTAAGATGAGAATGGTATCAGAGTCCTTAAGGCATGAACCCTTATCTCCACAAAGTATAAATCTTCCAGGTTATTTCCCCCCAATATTCATTCAAAACACAGACTCTGAAATGTCACTTGATTGAAATCATATGCTTAACAGTAAGGGCTGAGGTCATTACTACTGAACCATAGATAGCTAATAATTCAACCAGTACCAAATCTACATAATCGTACCAGCATCTAGTCCTCATCTGTCCACCTTGTCCAGAAGAGTAGCATGAACAACTTTAACAAATGAATTGTTAAAACCTAGTTAAACTGAATGTAGTCCCAAAGATCACTGGTATGCAACTCTCCTTTGTAGAAACGACTGCATGGTTCTTGCTTCAGTTTCTCTCCAGACCTTCTTTGAGCTCAAGAATCTTTTTTGAGTTCTCTTCAATCTTCAAGTCTGGCTTCCAGTTTCAAGTGGGAAGATGGAAGAGGCCAACACCATTTCAGATTGCTGAAAGAAAATACTGCGGGAAGACATAAGAGGAGTTGGCATTCTTCATCATATCCCTATCCCCAGACTGCTACACTAGAGACACTGGGGAACTACCCCTTAGGTGAGATGTAGGACCCTCTCTCTGGGTTGAACTGAATTGCTTCACTCCAAATGGTGAGTTCCTTCACTCTGGATTGTTTGGTATAAATTCTCCTATGTATGCTTTGTCTGATTTCTGTCTTGCTAAGATTTGGATAAATATGTCTCTTGACTAATTGCTATATGCGTTTATTGTGGGGCAGGTATTTGGTGGGAAGGGAACCGAGCCTTGGATAGAAAGCTTGGGGTCTTCCTTCCCTCCAAAATTGAAAGTGATCAAAAATTAGATTGAACCTGACCACATCTCCCAAACTAACTATATTTAAGCTAACAGATATAATTCTAGTCTAGTACCCTCTCTCTCTGAGAAGAGCCCCAACTTCTTGCTTCCCCTCCTGGCAGGAATTCAAGTCTCCCATAGAGAAGAGTCAGGGAAGAAGAAATTAGGGATGTCTACTCTGCCTTCCTTTGAGCCACACATGTGGGGGAAGTACCCTCACTACACATGGAGCCTCATATATAATAGCATTCCTTAATCTAGTGACTGTCAAAAAGAGAGTATTAAACCTATTCAAGCTTGACTGTGTCTTAAAAATAGAATTAATATAAATTTTCAATTTTACAGGGCTTCATCAAAGACCAGATGATTACCTGTTGGAAGCATTGTAGAGGGGATTAGGTAAAGGTATTTGATGCACCTTCCAATTCTGAGCTTCAGTGAAACCCCATTTTTCTGATTCCAATTCTGGTATTCTTTCCTCTATATCATGTTGCCTCCTCATAAAGCACAACAAAAAACTCTTTAAAGTAATGCTTGTGTCAAAATCTTTCTTACAACTTCAAGAGCCCAGTATATTTGGGGGATTTCCCACTTTTCTGACTCCTTTGCCCCACTCAGAAAATCTGGGAAATTCATTTAGGATACTACTTAGTGTGGTGTTACCAACTCATCTTGTAAACATACAACTAAAAAAAAAAAAAAAAAAAAAAACCCTTACGGGCAGCTAGGTGGCTCAGTGGATAAAGCACCGGCCCTGAAGTCAGCAGGACCTGAGTTCAAATCTGGCCTGAGACCAAACATTTGACACTAGCTGTGTGACCCTGGGCAAGTTACTTAACCCCAATTGCCTTAAAAACAAACAAACAAAAGAAAACATCAAAAATGTTCTTATTGACAGTTTTTAAAAAATGAAACTTAGAGCAGAGCTCATGGAAAATAAGGTCACCCTCCAATGAGCAACCATCTCCCCAGAGACCTATGCAGAACCTCAGTCACTTACATTATTAGACTCCCAGCAAGGTTTACCTTCTCCATTTCCTCAGTTGGTGACTCCTGTAGTAATATTGAACAGCATCCAGCAAAAGGTTCAAAGATAGTTCTTTTGAAAAAAAAAAAGAAAAGATAGTTCTTTTGTGGACCTTGCTCTATCAGTTGGACTAGAGGACACACACCAGGATATCCTGATCTTGACAGGAGACATAATTCTGCCTATCCCATTACTTCTATACACAACGGATCTTCAATCTAAAGTTACTCCTTCCTGCTATATTTCCTCCTGAGCTCTGACCTCACAGAAGTTTTTCCAGGAATCAGGAATACACTGCCCTTTTCATCTCCTAATGAGTCATCTCTACCCGCTTCATAAGCCTAGTGTCCTCTCCTCCTTCAGTGCAGGGATGTCTATTTCCCCACAAGTCCAGGACTTTGCCACAATTTCTCCTTTATTGTCTCAAGTGTCTGGGGTCAGTTAACTGACTGGGTTGCTATGTACCACAACTGGTATAAGAGGTAGTAAGGGAATTCTTCCCTGCTGGAAACACAGAAGGCAAGGGGGAATAAAAGTCTTTGCTATGATCATGAGAAGTGACTCTTTATCTCAAGGCCTTGTTTAATATCATAATAGGCTAGTACAACAGACAGCCCATAAAAAAAGGTGTTATCATTGTTCCACAGGGTTTTTATGGTATTTTGTATTTATGTATAACACCAGTCTGTTCTCAAATTCCAATTACATATACAAGGTGTCCCGAAAATCAAAAGGCACTATTTTAGGAATCTCTGTACTTTCCCGTTATAAGATTTAGGGTAAAATAAGTATGGTAGCAGTGATGGAAAAAGGGCAGTCTGGTTAGGTGGGCTGAGTAAAGGCTCAGACCCACGGAAAGGCAAGGTGAGAGATTTGGTTCCATCATTTAAGGATATAAATGAGTGTCAGTCAACAAGCATTTATGAAGCTGTTATTGTGTGCCAGCAGTAACAACAACCAGATATAGCCTAACCGTCTTAAATGTAACTTTTCCAAGATATTGTCTCTTTGGGGGGTGGGGGGGGGTGGGGGGGTAGGGGCAGCCATCGACTTGAACTAGAGCCTGTCCTGCGCTGCGGACTTCAGACTTCCCCTGCCTTTTTATTCTGCTTTTTTTTTTTCTCTTTTGAACAGGCTCTTATTCGCAACAAAGTCCACCACAGGGTCACCCTGCGGCTACTTCTGGCCTAGCTCAGTCAAGTTCCGAGGCAAGACCCTCTACGCTGGGTAGCAGCTATCCACGTCCCTTCTTTCTCCCCAGGGAGTGAGGCCGACGTAGGAGGATTCAGGCAGCGCGTAGGGAAGAGGTGGGCGGCACCCAGCGTTGCCAGGAAACCGGGAGGGGAAACGTCCGCTCTGCGCTCTAGCCTGCCCCCTCGCGCCCAGAAGCCTCTATTCCGGAAACCCGGGTGGGTGGAGCGGACGCACCGCCACACTGGAGCAAACTCAAACAAACTACGGTTTCTTCCGGCAGAGGGCGGGGCGAAGCGAGATACGGCGTCTGACTTGAGCTTCTGGCAGCCAATCAGCAGGCTGGGCGCTCATTCAAATCTGGCCCGGCGCGGGGACTAGGTTCGGGGTGTAGGTGAGTGTTGCTGCTGTGGGGAGCTCGGCGGTTACGGGTTCGGGTTGAGGGGAAGGGGACAGGCGGGTGGAAGACAGAGGCGGGGGGCGTTTATGAGAGCAGCCGACCAAGGGCCGGAGAGTAGAGGTCTTCCACCTTCATCACTTACTGCAGCTGTCCCCACCTCCACGTCGGGGAGGGAGGGAAGCAGCTGCGCGGCCCCGTGACGCTTGAGCACGCGCGAGGAACGGTGGGGGAGGGGAGGGAGCGCTGTCTGTCAGGCCGGGTGGGCGATGATAATTTATTTACCCATCAGGCCCTGCGGGATTGGTACCCCTGTGGGGAGCAGGAGAGGGACGGAGAAGTTTTGGGGTGTGGTTTCTTCCTGCCCCGCGTGCTAGGATTTCTTATCCACCCTGTAATAATCGTATTTGCGTCTTTTACCTTACCGAGCTGTCACACAAACAGAAAGATCTAGTTTCTAAAGTTATCCCAGACAGTCAATATAGAAGATGACTGTATAATACTTGGCAAAAATCAGTCTTGGCCTCAGTTTCCTCATCTGTAAAATGGGGGTAATAACACTTGTAACCCTTACCTCACAGAGTTGTCAGCATCAAAAGGATGCTTATAAGGGCTGTGAAAACCTTAATGCATTAGGTAAAGGTCGGCCTACACCTCTTTTAAGACTGTTGCAGAGCAGGTGGGGATTTGCATTGTTTGAGGAAGTTTCTTTATGGGAAGTTCCCACCAGTGAAATTGCTGTTCACATCCCCCAGGAGAATTATTAGAAAGTAGGGTCACAGTTGGAACTGGAAGGGACCTAGAAGATCATTTCGTCTGAGGCTTTAGAGTGAGGAGGATTTCTAGAATTCTTCCACATACTTTTTTAAAAAAGTATTTTTAAAAATTTCTGCAGTTTTTCCAGTAACTTGTAGTCTACTTAATAGGTTGGTTTGATTACAGGGTAAGCCATTTTTATAATAATGTTCATACATACAAGAATTTTAAAAAGTGCATTCATAAGAGTACTTAACTCTTTCATAGAACTTTTATATCTTTCATTTTATTCTCACAACAACCACTCCATGAGGCAAGTGGTTTAGGTGTTACCATTTTAGAGATCAGAAAACTAAAGCAGAGAGACGTTAAAATAACTTCTCTAGGTCAACCTAATGAGCTTACAGCAGGACTGGAGCTGAATGCAAGTTTCTTCACCTCCCAGCATAATGGCCTTTCTACGACACCTGGTTCCCATAAAGGTTTTCTTATTTTAGCTTTGCTTGCTGTTTGTGTTTCAGTCTGAGAGGTTGAGACTCCTCAAAGACCAGAGTACAGGACGGGGTTGTCTGGAATGAATTCACAGAGTTCTTTGAGTCAAGTTGGCAAAGATTTATTATGCTTTTCAGCGGGCAAGGATTCTTAAGGAACCTGTGGAGAGACTGAGGATGGTGCTGGGGTTTATATGGAAAAGGGCATGGGGAAGGAATGCCAGGGATACTAATTAAGTAATCTAAAAGTCTAGGTGTCTTTGGGAGCTATAGGGAGTATGCTAGACAAGGAGGGAGAAGTCGGAGGATCTTGGGAATCTGGCGGGAGGAAGAGTCCCTGGGCCAGCCAGGAACAAAAACTACTTGGACCAGACAAGACACCCCTCTCTCTCTGTCCTGATTAGCAGCAAGGAAAAGTTTTCTCAAAAGAAGGGAGCTTACTAAGGAATTGGGAGGCTTCCAGAGACATGATCTTAGGGCTGGGGGCAGCCTAGCATTCTCTCACCCAGCTTAGTGTAACTGCACAGTGTCCTTGGAGGGGAGGGACTGCCAGGGATAGTGTTTCTGAGGCCAGGGAGAAATTGGGGTCCAAGTACAGGCTCCCAAGCACCCCATCATTTGTCTAGTTGGTCTTCTTGTTTGATTTATACTGTAAATTCTTAGAAGGGAGATTGCTATTTTCCAGTTATTCAACATTGCAAAAATTGCAAGCAGTGAATTCTTAATATTTATTGACTGTGCCATTTGTCATTTGTCTTTTGCTGTAGTATGACATCACATTTACTTTTCTTGTACTTATATCTTATCTCATTAAGGTGATAAGTTCTTTGAGGTTATGCAAGGTGTATCATAGTCTTAGTGTCTTTCAAAGTACCATGCCTATTGAAAATGTTCAATACTTGCTGTATAAATGGCATTGATAAAGAAGTAACTTTTAAGGAAGGCTAGTTTAGAAGTCTATTTTTCTTCCAAAGAACCAGTTTACATGGTGACCAAACTAATATATAATCTCTGATGCTTAAATAAGTTATCTTCTTTTAATTATACCAAAAATCCAACAAAAGATAGGAAGAAAGCACACTAGTATAGGAGCAGTTTTGAGCATAATCTTTGTAGACCTGCATTTAATGTGAAATGTTTAGTGAAGATGATAAATCCATAAAATTTTCTAAAAAGTAAACATAAGCCACATGAATATTGGACTAATTTTTAAATTTTTTTTCAGTTAAAGCTGTCCCTCCTGCCTTTAGTTCAACTCTATTCCTTTGTGATTTCATAAGAATATAATTGTTTAAATGGCCCATTTGTACTTCCATCTTCTTTCCTTCACTTTCCCTAAAACTTCTTTCACAAAGCCTACCCTTCCCATTGCTTTTTAGAACTTGGGGGATCAAGGAAGGTGAAGGACAGAGTTCTCTAACATCCACAGATATTAACCTATTACCCTTTAATGACAGGAACTGGTCACAGAGAGAACTCAATTGATCCTCAATTGGACAAAGATTTTAAGCATCATATATGTGTAAAGTACTGCACTAGGGATACAAAGACATTTAACTTAGTTATCTTGATACTAGATCTTAAATAGAATATTTCGTTGGATCTGTGAGTTTATGATTTTTGTACCGTAACTCCCCCTGTACTTCATTCTGTGTGATTCTTATACATATCCATCCATAAATTTAGATGGGCTTTATTTTAGGGAAAAGCTTAGTGTTGGTATAATCACTGCACAGCTTCCCCAAAATGATCTCTTTTGTTTTCTTCCTCTGTTTAATTTCAGGCTCAGTTCATTGTCTATCTATATATTCTGCTTATTGAAGATGTGCACATTAATGGAATGGTTATATGGGCTATCCACTCAACTGTGTCATCATCTGAACAGCAGGTATACTTCATTCACTTGTATTTTTCTGCGTAGATAGGCTGAACACTCAACTGATTATGAATCTCATTTAGAAGGCTGTGTAGTTTTCTTGGGCTCAATAACATCGGCACAATGTTATCTACAAATAGGAACATTGTAGTATGTCACCATCTATAGGTAATCCCTGTTCCCTTTGGACTTTTCACTGAACATTTTTCCTTTGGCAAGTGTATGTCTCTGTTCTGTGCCTCTATTGATAGGATAAAGGGATTGTCAAATAAAGTTTTCTTTGATGTGTCTTTCAAGAAATCTTGTGTGATTTAAATATTCAAGAGAGATGCCTTGTTGATGGGAATCTTTAAGTTTGTATTTTGTCCTACCAAATCAAGAGCTTGTTCAAAGTTAACAAACAGTAACCACAGTGGGAACTTGTATTTGTTAATACCTTCAGTCATTTGTGATACTGTAAAGATGTGATCTTTTGTAGGATATTATTATTTGCTAAAGCCCACCTATCCCTTTCTCATGTAAGCAGCATCTTACTAATATATGTAGTATGATTTCCATAAGTAGTAGGTTTCTTAGTACCCTAAAATGTTTTCTAAGTTATAAATGTTTCTTTTAAGCTTGTCTGAAATTTAATTTTTTTCTTCTTTGTATTTGACAGATTTTAAAAAGATGTCATTAAGAAAAGACCGGAAATCAAATGCATACTCAAAGAGTTTAAATTCCACAGCTTGAGTTCTTTTTTAAAGACTTCTTGTTATTAATATGTCAATGTACAATACAACTTTTATTCAAAATCGCAATGATACCCTTGGTTTATCTTCACAAAATAACTCATCACTTACTGCCTTTACCCAAAGTGGCAGACTTAAGCAACATGTGAAATCAGAGATGCCAGAGTGTGAAAATGATCCATTATTAAAATCTCTAAGTAAAATCAAAGAAGTAAATAGAACCTATGTTATTTCAGCCTGTAAAAAAGTACAAGATGCACCCCTCACACCTAATGTGGAAGGGAAGTTGGCACTCCAAAGAAGAACTAGAAAAATTCAAGAACCACTTTTGCTTGGTAGTCACCCACAGGAAGAAACAACAAGACAACCTACGGTGCAGTGCTGTATAACAACAGACTTTCTGGAAAGGGGTAAGACAAATAAAAATGTGCCAGATGGAGTCTGTAGTAAGAAGGCTGCTTTGGAACAGAGTAATAAAAATGAAAAGACAACAAACGCTGATAAACACTCTTTTGTTAAATCTGTTTCACCTGTAGTTGAAGATATAAAACAAAGAAAAACAACTAATGATGAAAAGTACAAAGAAAAATGTTCAGTTCTCAGTGCAGAAACTGGAAACCTTTTACCTGATAGGTGTTCTGTTTTTCAAACAATTGAGTCACAAAGTCAGAACGAAGTTAGTAGATTGGGACACTCAGCAGTAACGAAACCTATTCAGAATACATCAGATATAAAGATAACTACAACAGGAAACTTAAGTAATACAAGTGTTGGAAAGGAAATAATGAAAAATTTAAATAATAAATTTGGAAGTGTGGAAAAACCAAGAACACCCAGACGATGGATTATGGAAGAAAACAAATTTACACCGAAAAGTAGTACTCCTCAGGAGAGAATCACAGCTTTGTCAGTTCCAAAAAATAGGTCATGCCTTCAAATTATGCAAAAACAAAAAAGTACACCTAGTTCTTTTCTTGAAAATAAAAGGGGAAGATCACAAGAAAATACCTTATTGAGAGAAAAAACTATAGTTCAGAACACGCATAGACAATCAAATCATTTGAAGGTAGAGAATAGTCAAGTGACAGTGGCTATACGAGTGAGACCCTTCAGCAGCAGGTATGTACATATTTTTGACATCAAAATCCAAAATAATTATAATAGATGCATTTATGTTTCATCTACTTTTGACAAGTAAAAGTAAATCCCATTTTTAAAGCAATTTAATTTAACAAAGTACTTACTTTACAACATCTCTTTGGGTGGAAATGGAAGTATTAAGGTTTCTATTTTACAGATGTGGAAATTGAGATATTGAGTAGTTGAGTGACTTGCCCCTGCTTACCCAACAACTGAGTGTTGTAGTAGACACTGAAATTCAAGGTCCTTCTAGTTCCAAGACCCATTTTTGTTTGTCTTAGATACTAAAGTGTTTTTGGCAGGCAAAGAAAGGGACTAAGGCAGGAGTGGGGAACCTGCAGCCTCGAGGCCCTCAGGTGTGGCCCTTTGACTGAATCCGAACGTCACAGAGTATTTACTCTAGGGTCCTTTCAGGCACAGAGCTGTATGAACAAAGACATAGAAGTGGAAAAGGGTAAGGTGTATTGGGAGATAGAGAGAGAGAGTGGTCCAATTTGACTGCAATGTAGCGTTCTTGGAGGAGAGTAGGATCACAAGATCTTGGATCTAGAACTGGAGGAAGGGACCTCAGGATCCTGCTTCATTTTACATACAAGAAAACTGAGGTTGAAAAACTTTAGTGACTTGCTCAAGGTCATTCAGCTAGTAAGTGTGTGAGGCGGGACTCCAACCCTGAGTAGACCAGACTCTGGAAGGCCTTGAAAGCCAAAAATGTTATTTACTTGGCAGGCAAATAGGGAGTCAAGTTGTTACGTGACTGTTACTCCTTTCCCTTTTCCACCTCCATGCTCATGTTTATATAGTACCCTATGTTTGCAGGACTCCTCTTCTCTTTGTCTACTGAATTCCTCCACATTCTTTGAAAGCCAAATTAAGTGGCATCTATGCGAAATGTTCCAGTGATCTACAGTTTCATGACTTCTCTGCCTCTGTTCAGCAGCATATGAATAAGAAGGGAGGTAGAATATTTCTCTAGTTCTTCCAGTCATTCAACAAACATCTGTTAAGCCCTTTCTGTGGGCAGACCACTGCATTTAGTTCATTCAGATACAAAGTTTATGTAAGACATCCTTTTACTCATGATCCTAGTCTACCAGGAGATAATATGAATAATTATAACAGTGTTACTAAGAGATAATATGGATAATTATGACAGTATTACTAAGAGGTGCAGAATAAAACTGCTTTTTAAAGTCTTTGGCAAAAGATGCCTTGCTTAAGGATAGAGCAACGGACTTGAAGTCAGCAAGAATTGAATTCAAATCTGGCCCCAGACGTTTTCTATCTGTGTGACCTTGGAAATGTCACTTAACTGCTATAAAATGGGGATAATAATAATACCTACTTTCCAGAGTGGTTGTGTCAAAAGACATAGTATCTGTAAAGTGCATAGGGTGCTTGATAAAAGTTTCCTTCCTTCCTTTCCTATTTCCTCTAGGATTAAATATAAACTCTTCACCTTATAAGGGTTACTTTACATATAATATTAAAGCAGTTGGCACAATGCATAGAGTGCCAGGCCTGGAGTCAGGAAGACTCATCTTCATGAGTTCAAATCTAGCCTCAGACACTGACTAGCTGTGTGACTCTGGGCAAGTTATTTAACCTGGTTTGCCTTAGTTTCCCCATCTGTAAAATGAGCTAGAGAAGGAAATGGCAATATAGTCTCTTCACCTTAAAGCACTTACCTTTCTGGTCTTTTAACACATTGCTTCACCCTGTGTATGGACCAACAATACTGGCCCATCTGCTGCTCTGCTTTCATTCTTCATGTCTAGTCTCTGTGCCTTTGCCTTGGCTGTGCCTGTGTCTAGGATGCTATCTTTCCTCACTTCTGCCTCATGGATTCCCCGTTTTACTTCAAGACTAAGCTAGCTCAAGTGCCACCCTGAGCAGGAGACTTTTCCTTGTTCCCCAGATATTTCAGCCTTCGCTTCTTCTGCTGTTTTGCATACATCTTATATCCTTGTGTATTTACATATTATCTGCCATTCAAATGAAAGCTCCTTGTGGAGCAGGGACTGTTGTGCATTTAGCTTTGTATCCTCCGCATTTCACTTAGAGCTTGGCATATAGTAGAGACCGATTAAATATTTGTTGACTAATAAATCAGACACAAAGAATATTGCTGGGGGAAACAAACCTTAGGAGATATTTATTGAGGCTGGTGCCTTAGCTGGAGGAAACTAATGTATGGAGTAGAAAACGGGGAAAAGGAAAATCAGAAATTACATTTGAACATGGCCCAGGGAGATGCTGACCAAATTATTAGGGCAGGATACCCTGTGGGGTGGTGGAGGTGATGCCTAGGGCCAAAAAAAAAGAAAATGCCCTCATTATCTAAACCTCTTGGGCTTAAAAAGGGACTTCAGCCAGAGCCTGGGGGACAGAATTAGCAAGCTTGGGGATAGACTAGCAAGAACTTGACCTAAAAGGTCAGAGCTGAGGGAAGGAGCCTTTAAGAAGGAAAGTGATTTAACTAATAGAGAGTATCTAGAAGTGACTGTGTAGAGTTAATTGAGTAGAATGAAACTGTTTGTGATTTCCTATATTTCTGAAAAGACAGGTAGGTAGGTGGTGCAGTGGATAGAGGGCTGGGTGTGGAGTCAGGAGGATGTGAGTTCAAATCCAGCCTCAGATACTTACTAGCTATATGACCCTGGGTAAATCACCTAACCCTGTTTGCCTCAGTTTCCTCATCTGTCAAATGAGCTGGAGAAGCAAATGGCAAACCACTCCAATATCTCTGCTAAGAAAACCCCAAATAGGGTCAGGAAGAGTCAAACACAACTGAAACAAATGAACGACCACAATTATTTCTCACAGATGCTTGGTTGTTTGATTGTAGTTTGGAGAACTGTGTTCTGGTTGAATTGTAGCCCTGTAATCATTAATAAATCCCTGAGCCTCACCTATAAATATTAGAAAACTGGAATTTAAACAAAGAATGTAAGGTCTTTGAGTAAAGGGACTGTTACATTGTTGTCTTTGTATCCCCACAGAGGTTGGCACAGTGCCTGGTACATAGTAGGTGCTTAATAAATGCTTGTGATTGATTACATATGTAAGAAATTTTTCTGAAGAAATTCTGAATATTTATGTGCTGCATGTGTTAAAGTATTCAGAATAATGGAGAAATAATATACCTTTGGGAACTAGTCTTGTATTAGAAATTATTAGATAGTAACTACTTTAGTTCAGTTGTTTTAGTTTTCTCAGACTCTTCCTGACCCCATTTTGGCTTGTTTGGGCAAGGACACTGGAGTAATTTGCCATTTCCTTCTCTAGCTCATTTTACAGATGAGGAAACTGAGGCAAACCAGGTTAAATAACTTGCCCAGAGTCTCACAGCTAGTCAGTGTCTGAGGCTAGATTTGAACTCATGAAGATGAGTCTTCCTGACTCCAGGCCTGGCACTCTATGCACTGTGCCAACTGCTTTAATATTATATGTAAAGTAACCCTTAAATCAGGGGTGGGGAAACTTTTCATGTTGGAAGGCTGTATTATGTTTAGCTGTAATTAAATAAGGCCACATTAAAGAAACTTCAACTATATATACTTAAAAATGTACATTATTTTGTAAAAATCTAACTACTATGTACTTAATATTTTCATAAAATGAAAACTATGTGTTAATTTTAAAGTTAACTAACATTTTAATGACTTAGTTGTGTCTGCTTTTTGTTGGAAAGCAGTTGAATATTTGGTTGCAGCATGGAGGTCCGCAGTTTCAGTTGGTCCTCTAGATGGGTAGCAATCATTTGTGACCTTAAAGGAGTCTTGATTTGAGTGAGGTAGGAGAATGTAGATTTGCAACAATAAGTGGTTGAAAAGCAGGAAAGCATTTTTTGGGCATGATGTCGAAGGCATGGGTATTTTGCATTTTTCCATATTTCAGTTGGATCTTTCTTGTTGTCAGACGGTGACTTTAAAATGTCATCTACTTAGAGCTCAATCAATTCCGTCTGTAGTTCTTTAGGTGCCTTGGTGATATCAACTAGGTGAGGCTGAAATGTAATTTCAGTGTGACGTCATGATTCTCAAAGTCAGTGAACCTTTCATTGTATTCTCCAATTAATAGGTCTATAATAGCTGCATATTCTTCAAATGATTTGCATATATTATCCTGCTTATCAATGACCTTTGCTAACTAGGGAAAATGTTCATCCAAAATTTCCTTTTGAAAGATAGCTTTTTTTGAAATGCTTGGATTTTTTTTTTTGCCACATGTCATATATAGACTTAGTTTTATCTTCCAAAGAAGTATTTAAGTTGTTTTAATTTGACATGATATCGCATAGAAATGCAGCATTCCTATAGAAATCTTCTTTCAATAATTCACATTGCTGATTCTGTTCTTCATAAAATTTAACTGTTTTCACAAAGATAAAATTTTGGGTAATACGTGTCCCTGTGATAGCCAATGCAGTTTAGAATGACATGGCAAATCCACACTGAATACCTCATCTTTCAACTTTAGCATATTACAAAACTGATGATGCCATGTTGCATTTGCGTGAATACAGTTAATAATACTTATAACTTGTTGCAAAGTGTCACTTAAAAAAGTAGCTTTAACACAAAGATTTTGCTGATGCAAGATACAGTGAAAAGAAATGAGAGCATCTGGATCTGTTAATACTTTTTTTTTGTCTGTGCAAATAAACCCTTCATGTTTTCCTGTCATGGAAGGTGTACCATCTGTACATACACTCACTGAATTTACCAAATTCAGTCCAGCTCATGACATTTATCTTGAAAGTTGAAAATATCTATTCCCTGTGTTGTTTGCAAGAGTGCCCAAAGTGAGTAACTCTTCGTAGCAAAGAAAATCTTCTGTTATGACCCAAATGAAGTATAAAACTTGCACCAAGTCAGTAGTATCAGTTGATTCATCCAAAGCGATTGAATAATATATTTTCCTTTTGAAGTATTGCATGAAATTATTCTGTTAAGTTGAAGGCTAATTCATGCTGCTAATCAGTTATTATCCTTGAAAGAAGCAGTTGTTTGTACTATCGGGGTCTCAGCATCCTACAGCTTTGACATTGCATTCTTTCACAATTTCTACATCACTGAATGATTTCCCTTTTTTCCTGAGTATATAAAGCTACTTTATAAGTTGCTCCAATGGCATTATTTCCAGGTCTTATTGCTGCTTGAAAGAATTGTCTTTGCTTTTGCTTTTCATCTTTTAATTTCTACAATACAACCTTTCATGCCACTCCTTCTAATTTAAAATATTTGTGGTGCTTATGAGTGTTTTAATGCTGATGAGCATTGAATTACTTTAATGTTGATATTACAGTATCACAAAACAAACAAATCATCTTATCTTTAACAGAAACAAGATAATATTGTAATTCCCAATCCTCATTAAAAAAATCTGTTTTCTTCCTTCAGTGTTCTCTTGGTGGTCTTTGACATGATGGGCTGTTAAGCAGACAGAATTAAAAAATACTGTTGAGCTGTGCAACTATTCACAAATTCCACTTCAAACAGAAACACAGTGCACCATTGTCAAAAGCTAATAACAGACTGGTGTACTCAACCCTCATAAACTCTTGTCAACCAGCCTTATGAGGTAGTAGCTCCAGTCAGATGGGGGAAGTTAGAACTAAATAATGAGCGTAGCAACCATCAATTTAGCCCTTATGGCTTACTAATGTTCTAATTGTGCTGGTTGATCTGGGAGGATTATTTTGTTGAAACTTATTTTATTTTTTGATATTTTAAATATGTTAATTTTAAAAAGGAAATAAAAATATAAAAGATGAACAAAGATGTATTAATAAAAAATAAAAGGATTTGTTCTGTAAAATTTGGATTCAGTCAAAAGGCCACACTTAAGGACCTAAAAGGCCACACGTGGCCTTAAGGCCGCAGGTTCCCTACCCCTACCTTAAATACTTTTGTCTATAGGACCTTGTTAGTAAGGTCAGAATTTAACTGGAATTCAATATATTTGATGTTTTCAAGGTGCCAGTGTAGTGGACTCAAGACTTTTAGCATTTGTAAAAAAAAATTATTCAAATGATTTAAATGGTATATATTTGTAATTTTATGAAGTTAACATTAACAGTGAAAGTACCAGAAAATTTTTCAAAATTGTTGCAGCAATATCGGTAAACTTGTGGATTATCTCTTTATTACCCTGGAAATAGGGTAATTGAAGTTTGATATCTTAGAATCATAGATTATTAGAGTTGGAAGGGAGTCTAGAACCTAGACTAACCTAGTCTAGAGTATAGTCCAATCCTAAATTCAGGCCTACTATTTGTAAGTATAAACATATATTTAGAAGATACCTTAAATGTCTTCTAGCTCCACTCCTGTCCCATTTTACAGATAAGGGCTCCATTCCCTAAATCTCCAGTTGCCTATTGGACATTTTGAACTGACTATCCTGTACATACCTTAAAACTCAGCATGTCTTAAACCAGGGGTGGGAAACCTGCAGCCTCCAGGCCATAGATTCCCTACCCCTGAAACTGAACTCATTAACTTTCCCCCCAAACCCTCCGCTCTTTTAAACTTCCCTGTTACTGTAAAGGGGCAGCTAGTTGGCACAGTGACTAAAGTGCCAGGCCTGGAGTCAAGAAAACTCGAGTTCAAATATGGCCTTAGACACTAGCTGTGTGACCTTGGGCAATTCATTCAAGTCCCAGTGCCCTGGACTGAGACTATAAATTGCTCAGGTGTTGATTTGCATCGGGAGAAGAAGGCATCTCATTGACAGCTCCCTATGCTAATAATATCACAGATTTATTAAAAAGAAAAAGATCACAGCAAGCATTGCATTTAGTGTTTATTCTTTGTCTCCAAGAAATAGATAATCCTTTTCCTGTTAGTCTCAAGGTGCAAACCAATTAGTCTAGGAGTAATAAACTTGTAAACTCAAATAGATCAGTAATTTATAGCAAGGTCATTTTTCAAATTAAAATATTGATTAAAATGCATTTAGGACAGTAGAAAAAATTGCTGGCAAAGTAGTGAAGGAATTTAAGGCCTTGGAGTAGATATTGATAATAATGGGAAAAAATACAATATTTAAGTGTTTGCCTTTGATACCAGAAGACAATATATATTTAAATAGACTATATTTGATAGATTATCCATGAGTTTTTTGGAAGGAATTGAAATTTACAGATACACATATACACAGACACACACAGAGTACTGTCACTATATAACATTTACCACAGACAGGAATTTAGTATATGGTAGGTCCATACTGAACTTCATTCTGAGGGTGTTAGTTATTAAAGTACCAAAAAGACTTTATACATTGAGGTTTCTGTATAGATACATGTCATTCAAGCTAGATTGTAATTGATGGGAGATATGACTTTTTTTTTTCCTACTGAAAAGAGGTAAGAGTTAGACTTAAGGAAATAATAATAATATTTTCATGTCTTTTCTCCATATAAAATTCAGTTATTTTTTTCTAGTTATATTTTCAAAAGTGGAAGTTTGCCTATGAAAGACAATCATGTTTCAAATAATTATAAGGTCTTGATTTTATACCAGACAAAAAGAAGAAACACATTAATTGTAATTTTTTCCTCTTTTATTTCTTTTTAAAGAGAGAAAACTGAAAAAGCATCTCAGGTAGTCTTCATGAATGGCCAAGAGACAACTGTGCAACATCCTGACATGAAACAAACTTATAATTTTGTTTATGACTTTTCATTCTGGTCTTTTGACAAATGTCATTCTAACTATGCAAGCCAGATGACAGTCTATGAGACGTTAGCAGTGCCACTCCTGGAAAGTGCCTTTGAAGGTTACAACACTTGTCTCTTTGCTTATGGACAGACTGGCTCTGGAAAATCATATACGTAAGTTTTATTGTATGTACAATTGTTTAGATGCTTATTAAACTTTTAAACTATATATTTATTAAACTTTAAATAAATAAACTCATGGCAGAATTGCCACAGTGTTAGGGCACATGTTGGGAATGGGGAGTACTCTATTACCACTTATCTTTTATCTTACTTCAGAATTCTTACCCCTCAACCTAGAATAAGTTTCTATTGGACATTCAGTTTTTCCTCTAATGGCTTTTAATGTTTTGGGGATATAGTCAAGATAATACAATACAACACAATATAATGTATGGCTTTAATTTATCATGGCCAAAGAAGCTAGAAAGTATTTTTTTTTTAAATTATAGTCTTTCCTTATTATAATGTTTTCTTTCCAGCATGATGGGATTTGGTGAAGAACTGGGGATAATTCCCAGATTTTGTGAAGATCTCTTTTCTCAAGTAGCCAAAAAAGAAACACAAGAGGTATGACCTTGGAGTATTTGTGTACTGTATGCTTATTCTGGAAAAGTGTACTAGAAAGCTTACTAATTAAAACAAATTGAGGTAATAAATAAAGTGTTATAAGGGGACAGATTTTATTTTAAATTCTTTTTTATTGTTATATTCTCTGTGTGTGTGTTGTAGGGGGCAAAATTGAAATTGGGGAACCTGTCTGTCTCTAGCAGTAGATCATGATGATTGGCTCATCTATCTTCTTTCTGCAACTTCTCTGGTATTTGTGGTATATATATGATGATTAAGACCTTTGGTTACTCTGATCTACTACGTATGTTCACCATAGCCGGGAAGAGAAAGGGAAGAAGGGAATAAGCATTTATATAAGTGCCTACTATGTGCTGGGCACTATGCTAAGTGTTTTTTACAAATATGATCTAATTTAATTTTCACAACAATCCTGTAAAGTAAATGTTGTTATTAGCCCGATTTTGTAGTTGAGTAAACTGAGACAAACAGAACTTGCCCAGGGTCACACAGCTAGTAAATGTCTGAGATCAGATTTGTATTCATGTCTTCCTTTACGGCAGGCTGGGTGGTGTATCCACTGAACCAACTAGTGCCTCATATATAAGCAGAGACCTGTAGAGGTGACTAAAGATCATATTCTGTGCCTTCTGTATCAAAAAATAAAAATATTTTTGTGACTTCTATTGTTAGCTAAACCTATATAAAGTAAGATACATTCCCTGAATGCTCTCTAAGCCCCAAGGATCATATCTGCACTTTGAGTAAGCTACTAACAATGATATTGAGTGGATAGAGCACCGGCCCTAAGTCAGGAGGACCTGAGTTCAAATGTGACCTCAGACCAAAACACTTGACACCAGCTGTGTGACCCTGGGCAAGTCACTTAACCCCAATTGCCTTAAAAAAAAATGATAGTGGTACTCATTCTGGTGGTTGCCTAGATCAGTGGTGTCAAACTCAAATAGAAATGAATCCCAGTGGGTTGCATACTGAGTAAGAAAGCCACAGATTAACGCCTATTTTTATTGTATTTTTATTTATTTTGTGAAACATTTTCCAATTATATTTTGATAAGACTTAGGCTGCACTCAAGAGTTTTGAGGCTGAGTTTGACACCTGTGACTTAGATGTATGATCTTTTAAGTATAATGTTTTCAGAATAAAAATAAATGAACTCTTAGCCAGTGGTATTACATACTATTATTCTTTATTTTCAATATATAATTATATAATGCACAATTAATCTTCATTTTGTGAGGAAAATCCTGTTGTATAGGAAAAGTACAAAAGAAGAAAAAATGTACATTCTCCTAGTACCTCATACCGTAATTAAATTAGGTTCTTCCACATAAACTACCAAGTCTCTTTGAAGATGTTTGGAAATTTGTATCTCTTCCAGCAGCACTTATCCAGGCAGAACTGCCACTGCTAGTTGCTTGTTGCCTGTCTTCTAGTTTTCCAGGCAAGAGCCATCCTCCTTAATGATGGGACTCAGACCTAATTGCTTCAGCTGTTAATATACATTACCCCATAAATGTGATAGAGTAAAACTCTTGTTTGCCTGTACATTCAGGGAACTTAGCCCAAATCAAACAGGAAGAAAATGGCATTTGTGTAGACCTTACTCATCCAGTGATTGCTTTCTTTTCCAATCAAGAGAAAGTGGCCACTAAATAGAAACATAATTTTGTGCAAGGACCATTTATTTCTCATATGTCCTAGTTTCTTGTAACTCAGAAATATGTACTTGAGAACTTCACCTTTCCTTTTGCTGCTTATATGCTTGCTGTTAGTGTCATTTACTAAAAAACTGTTAGGAAATTTGCTGCTTGGAAATCAAACTAACTTCTTACTGAAAAATACCTATTCGTCTATTTTTCAAATGGATAGATAGAGATATAGATAAACACACATATATGTCTCTCTCTCTGCTTTATATTATGTATATATGTGTGTATATATACACATATATGATATACATACACATATACACATACGTGTGTGTGTGTGTGTGTGTGTGTGTGTGTGTGTGTGTGTGTGTGT
>NW_020954687.1:3102977-3214735 GCF_900497805.2 Vombatus ursinus
TATTGGACCAGATAGGTGAAACATTTGGGCAACTAGGTGGTGCAGTGGATAGAGCACAGGGCCTGGAGTCAGGAGTACTGGAGTTCAAATTATGGCCTCAGACACTTACTAGCTGTGTGACCCTGGACATTTAACTGTTTGCCCCAGTTTCCTCATCTGCAAAATGAGCTGGAGAAGGAAATGGCAAACCACTCCAGTGTCTTTGACAAGAAAATCACAAATGGGGTCGTGAAGAGTTGGACATGACTGAAAAGACTGAACAACGACGACAACAACAACAAAGTGAAAAAGATTTATCGGTCACTTACCACATGCCAGGCGTTGTGCTAGCTCCTAGAGATACAGAGACGACAATGAAAAATGCCTGTCCTCAGGAAGCTTACATTCTGTGGGAACAAACAGTACACACATAAGTATGTACGAAATGAATACAATGTCATTTGGTGGGGAGACACTAGCATGTGGGGTAGGGGATCAAGAAAGGCCTCATGTAGGAGGAGATTTTGAGCTAAGTTTTGGTGGAAACCAGGAATTCCAATAGGCAGGAATGAGAAGGGCAGTAAATTCTAGTGGCATTGCATGGGGGAAAGGCTTATGCAATGACAAAAAAGATGGTAAATGGAGTGTCATGTGTAAAGACAAGAAGAAGGCCCATTTAACTGGACTGATGAGTAGATAAAAAAGAAATCCAACTAATTTTTAAACAATTAACAGTAGTGTTGTTTTCTTCACAGGTTCAATATAGGCATTGTGCTTCAGGCATATTTCTATCATTAGTTTAATGATCAAATCTAGTGGTCTTTTCTCAATTTTAGTTGCACAATTAATTTGCAGTATTTAACACTTGCCTATTCTCTTCCCCCCCCCCCCACAAGTGTTCTAAACTATCCTGGTTCTTCTCCTACCACTTTGATCACTTTCTAGTATCTTACGATGCTTTCCAATTTTTTTCCTGACTCAGAGCACATTCTTTCTCCTGATTGTATCTCTAGAAATTTCCCAAGGCTGAGTCCTTGACTCTTTTCGTGTTATAGTCTCTTCCTCGAAAAATTAATGTATTATTTTAAAAAATAAGTTTTTATTAATATCTTCTGTTTCTTACATCACCATAATATCCCATGTATTTCCCCTGTCATCCCACTCCCACCCCCCTTGAGAGTCATCCCATGTGACAAATAGTATTTAAGGAGATGGCTCTTGCCTGGAAAACTAGGAAAAAGGAGGAAGAAGAAAAAGAGAAAGTCAGTACAACTGATTGATATATTTAAAAAGTCTAAAAACATGTAGAGTGTAAAACCTGTGAACCTCCCACCTCCACACACCAGGGATGGATTTGGGGGTATCTTCTCATACTTCTTCATTGAAGTCCCACTTGATCTTTATAATTTTGTTACGTTTACATTTGATTTTTTTGATGTGTCATCATTCTTTCTATTTACACTGTTATAATTACTGTGTAGAAAAACCTAATGTATTCTTAAAATTGTGTTCACCACATATGTGTGGATAGTGGAAAAATCTGTGCCTTTACTTCTAGCCTCCCTTCCAGCCCATATTGTCACCTGTTGATTGGTCATTTCTATTCTACTTTAATGTTCTGTCATCACCAGAAGATCCTAAATTTAATATTCCCATCCCCTCTCCAAAAAAAATGAATTCTGAGTCGTAATTTCTGTGTTACTATCATTGGTCCCGTTGTTCTTCCAGGTAGTGGAGTTCATCTTTGACTTTTTCATTTAAAGAGTTTCCATGCTCTGGCAGTCTTTCCTTGAAATATCTTTTAAATGATTTCCTTCCCATCCAGTTCCATTGCTGCCAACCAAGACCAGGAATTCACTATCTCCTGTCTTTATCACTATAGTAGCCTCCTAATTGTCTCCCTGCAACCATTTTTTTCCCTAAGCCATCCTGCATTTCACAGCCAGTTTAATCTTCCTAAAATCCAATTCCACTTGGTGGATGAATATTGGTAGGAACGTCATATATGGTTAGATACTGATCACAAACACCAGTAAGCACTATCTTCCATTCTTTCTTCTCCTCATGTCTTGCCTTCCAGTTTTTTTTAATGATCTTTTTTCTTCTATGTTTGCATTGTTAACTATTAACATATATCCATCTTTGGGCATAGAAACCGCCCCTTCCAGGAAGCCCTCTAACTCTTTCTTACACACTCTCCTCTCCCACCCCCCCCCCCCACTTTATTTACAGGGCACTTTGTTTTCGCTTCCACTTCTTTCCTTTATCCCAGTTAGTATTTGTTTGAACCAAATTCCCTGTACTATGACTTTAAGTTTGAGCTTTTTTCAGAAGTTGGACTTTTGGTGAATTAGTGAATAGTACTTAACTGACATGAAAACCTTTTGGATTGCCTTAGGATTTAATTTCTCTGCAAAGGTGCATCTTCGTTCATTTAATGTATGCTATGACTGCTTATTATTTTGGTCTGACGTGCTTCCCACTGACCACACTCCTTCCCATTTATCTTATGCTTATCCCAAAGCTCTCTTAATTCTAACCCCTTGTGCACCTGGGAGGACCTAATCCTATTCCAGGGGTGGGGAACCTGTGACCTCGAGGCCACATGTGGCCCTCTAGGTCCTCAAGTTGGCCCTTTGACTGAATTCAATGGCTTGAGGACCTAGAAGACCACATGTGGCCTAGAGGCCACAGGTTCCCCACCCCTGTCTTATTCTTACAAATTCTGCTTAAAGTCCTTTGCCTGAAATTCACAGTCATCCATGCTGTAGCCCAATATCTTCTTTATCAAATACCTTTTTTTTCCATTGCTCCCCCTCCTCCAGCAAGGCTGATTATCTTCCTCTCTCACAAACATATCATGCTCATTGCTGTCCCTGTAATTCCTTTGTGCTGTTACCCTTGGTTCAATGGATTGCCTTTCTTATTATTCACTAACCCAGGGCTCAGGTTCCCCTCCACAAGGCTTTCTCAGAACACCCTGGACTATATGATCTTTTCCTTTTCTGACTATCCCATGTCCCTTGTTGACTCCACTCCCTATTTTCCCCCTTAGTTATGTAGTGCCTTTTCTTGTTACCAATGTTTTATGTCTCTTATCTCCCCTTTGCAGTTGACTCTCCTAGCATCTTGTACAATGCTCTACGCATTGCTGGTGCTTCTCCAGGAAAAGGGGCTGTATCTCATACTTTGTATTCCCCATAGTACTCTGGATGCAATAGATATGTATTAATACATGTTAACCCATAAAAGGAATTTAAGAATCTTTAAGGGTGTATTTTCATTTTACTTGTTTCTCTTTGTACTAGGTCTCCTTTCACCTTGAAATGAGTTTCTTTGAAATCTACAATGAAAAAATTCATGACCTACTTGTTTGTAAAGCTGAAAATGGACAGAAAAAGCAACCTGTAAGATTTCAAAATTCTGTTCTGCTTGCTTGTTTTAAATTTATGATATGTGAATACATGGTTTCAGTTTTTGAAGATGCTGTAGATGGAATGTGTGTGAGCTACAGTTACTGTATTGTTCTTAAAGCGATAATGGTATTAACAATAAAAATTGAATCACTTGTTAGGATACTCATTTTAATTTTAATCCAGTGCTAAGTTAAAAAAAAAAGCCATTGAGCTTTCCCCCTAAAAGTTTAACTGATCTATAACTAATGTATAATTAAAAAGCACTAAAAGTATTCTTGGTATATTTTTAAGGTGTCACTTTGAAAAAGATTATTAATCCAGTATTTGTCTTGTGGATATCCTTTTCGTGTAAAATTCTCTTTTAATATAAATACATATTCTCTCTTACATAAAAGTGATATAATTTAAAAACTGGAAGGGACCACAGAAGACTCATTTCACAGATGAGGAAATTGAATTCCAGAGAGGTTAATATATTTGTCAGTTATGTCGTGGCAGGAAAACAAATTGAATATATGTGTGTATATAAACAAGTGTTATGTTTGTGTATGTATATGAACATATGTAAGCTTTTCATTTAGCAGTTTTTTTCTTTTTTCTTTGTCTTTTAATTGATACTTTTTGTTGATATATCACTCATTTCCAAATTCATTTCCTTTACCCCTAATGAAGATGAAGAAAGAAAAGAAAAAAAGTTTAATAAAACTGACTGATATGTTAACTGCTTCTGACAATGAATGTAAAATGCATACTTATTGTCCCTTTAGTAGTTCGTTTCTAAACGTCATTAACATGGTTTTACTTTTCTGTTTTCTTATATTGACTGTAGACAGACTTTAAAATGTGCTGCATTCAAACTATGGAATTAGGGGGATCATAATATGTAGTAGTATCCTGAAATTACCTAAATCTTTTTGTTCCAAAGTTCTTACTAGTTTTTCTGTTCCTGTGCAAAGTTCTATAGTAGCTACTGTTAGAACTTAGGGCTGGGGAACCTGTGGTCTTGAGGCCCCATGTGGCCTTCGAGGTCCTTGGGTATGACCTTTTGACTGAGTCCACGTTTTACAGAATAAATCCTTCAATTAAGGGGATTTGTTCTGTAAAGTTTGGATTCAGTCAAAGGACTGTACTTGAGGACCTAGAGGGCTACATTTGGCCTAGAGGATGCAAGTTCCCCACTTCTGAATTAATTTACGGTTTTTTGGAAATGCATAGATACTTTTGCTTAAAATAAAAATTATGTCTTACAGGTTTACTGAATTTCACATATTCTAAAAAAAAGTCTGTTAGTGTTTGGATAGTCCTTCTTCTGCTTTGCAATTATTAATTTTGAGAACGTTTTGTTATTTCTGAGTAAAAAAAAAGTCTGATTTTTTTTTGCTCTAAATTCAGAAGGTAGAAAAATGATGCTTTTAAGTTGTGTTTTACATTATTTATGTTACTTAACTAATGCTCATATTAATTTTTACCAGCTCAGAGTAAGAGAGCACCCAGTTTCTGGACCCTATGTAGAAGCTCTGTCAGTGTAAGTTTTGAATGGGATTAGGGAAAAATGGGACTGAATATGTTTTTAATAGTGTCTTATGTCTATAGATACAGCCTTTTAGAGTAAATGTTGTGCACTTATTTCAATAGATATTTGTTTAACATCTTCACTGTGAGTAGCGTTGAGCTTTGTGCTGGAAGAAATATATTAGAAAAATTAGGTGACAGGATCTGTGTTCTCATGAAACTTACAATTTAATATAGGATTAATATAGGAGGAAAGAATTAAAAATAGCACTAACATTTCTAACATGAAAGACTGGGTAATTGTGTACTCTTGGTAGAAACAGTACAGGAGAAGCAGGTTTTACTCATATGGAATTTGAAATGCTTATGCTAAGGACACTCAGCTCTAAGTTCCTAACTATTTACCCAAGTCAGAAACTCTGGACTACCATTCCTTTTCTACACCGCCTATACTTATCCTTCTAATACTTCTTTCTATTGTAAGCTATATCATAAAACTTCCCAAGAGCAGTGACCATGTCTTTCTATCATTTTGTATCCTCCATAGTACCTGGCATAGAGATTCCTACAGTTAGCACTCATTAAATATTTTCTGATTAACCAATTTTCCTAGCTCTCCCTTTTTTCCCCTTCCAACCTCCCATTACTTCTTCTGAGGAACTTGTGTCACTACTGCCAGGAGATGTGAGGAAAAGGATCTGAGCTAAATTAAATGATCTTTGACTCTTAGCCTTTTATCCTGTGTTTCTTCAAGGAGGAGAGCAAAATTACTTTTTAAGAGATTAGAATAATTGACAAGCCCAGAATTGTTCTGAAGTCGGATAAGCATATACACAGAATTTAGCTTTACAGTTATAGAATTGGAAATCACAGTATTAAGTTTCTTCATTATATTAAGTGAATATTCATTTTCTCTAAGATTGAGTTATCACTTTATTTCCTGTCATGTGCAAATAATGTGTTTCTGCCAAATAGGAAATGACATCAAATAAAAAATCTGTGAATTATTGAAGATAGCTACAACATATTTGAAATATATTTTCATGTTTTATGAAAAGAAAAATTAGAATTATCTTTAGTGAGATCTGTTTTTCCTTTCTGTTTTTTAAAAAAATAGGAATGTTGTGAGTTCTTACTCTGATGTCCAGGTAAGATCTAATGTCTGTTTTATTTAAAAATTTCCTGTTTGCAAAGATGATTATTGCTTATAAAAATGTTGTTCCTATATACTTTTTTTCCTTAGCTACTAATGGTCAATTTTGTGATTATTTTTTGGTGGATTGTCTTTGTTTTGTAGTTAGAAATATATTGCTCCTCATATAAAAAAATACGTCTTTTATATCAACCCAGGAAACTAGAATTGTTTTTTTTTAAGATATAGTATTATTATCCAGTTGAGATTTGAGAGAAAAAATAGGAAAAGGGAGACTGATAACTGATTAAAATATCTCAATTCTGCTAACAATTTACTTCCTTATAAGTACTTTAAAGACTGTAAAGCACTCTCTTTACAACAGCCCTCTGAGAAAGATAGTACAAGTATTATTTCCATTTAAAGAGGAGAAAACGGGCTCTGAGAGGTTACAAGGCTGGCCTGTGGTCACATCTGAATAATAGGGGGATTCAAACCTAGGTCTTCTAATTCTAAAAGTTGCAGTCTCTTCACTGTGCCATGAGACTGACCTTAGCTATAGTCTGCCATTTTGCTCTCCCTCCTCTTTTTAAAATTTAATTTAATTTTAATTTTTTTAATTAGAGCTGGCTTGAATTGGGAAGTAAGCAAAGAGCAACTGCTGCTACTGGTATGAATGACAAAAGTTCCCGTTCACATTCGGTTTTTACCTTGGTGATGATCCAAACAAAGGTACTTTTTGATGGTTGGTTTTCGTCTGTATCAACAGTGAAATTGAAGCTTATGTTTTTCTCCTATCTACTGCAGTGGATAGCATAAAGAAGGCAGAGTTAGTAGTATATGACCAAGAGGGTCATTCTGTCAATATAGCTAACAGTTTGTAATGCTTTTTAAAGCAATAAATTCATTCTTTTTTCTTCCTTGTTTTTTCTTTCACTTATAAAGTCCAATTCTATTTTTATTTTGTTTCATGAATAGAGAGTGTGAATGTTTTATTACATGATAAAATTGCTACATCACAAAAAAATGGGAATGAATAATTTTGAAAATAAAGATTTAGCAATGTTGTAAAATTATTTTCCTTTTGAAGATTTTTATGCCTTAGGATAACTGACTGCGATTTTAGAGCACTGATTTTTACTATCTTTTTACTACAGACCGAATTTGTGGAAGAGGAAGAACATGATCACAGGATCATTAGTCGCATAAATCTAATTGATTTGGCAGGCAGTGAGCGCTGCTCAGCAACTCAGACTAGTGGGGAGAGGCTAAAGGTAAGTGTTCTCCATGTTACATTTTGATGAAACTTATGTTAAAGAATGTTGCATTTGGAGGAGATCACAAGATTTTCAAATGGTAATCATTTTAATTTGCATTTTATGGGAATATACTCCTGTGGTATGATGTAGGCTGTGATCTTAAGTTGTTTTTAATTATATAACTGCTTTTTCGAAGTAATATCTTTGTTGACTTTTGAAGCATAGCTGAAGTGGCAGTTATATAGTAGAAGAGAAATTTTATTAAGTTAACCAATTTAAAAAGTTTATTTTAGGGACCCAGATGAGGTGACTTTATTGTAACTTGTCAGTTACTTTTTTCTGTTCTTTTTTAATTTAGGAAGGTGTGAGTATTAACAAGTCACTCTTGACTTTGGGAAAGGTTATTTCTGCTCTCTCTGACCAAGCAAACCGAAAAAGAGTTTTTATTCCTTATCGTGAATCTGTTCTTACATGGTGAGTATATTTTGAAGTACAAATTATTATTATATAAAATAACTCATTGATTGAGGGGTGAAATAGTGTGTATATTCTCATACTGGCTATTCATATTCTGTAAGTTACCTTTTAAAATCTTATTTTCTTCAGCAGCAAGATAACATGCACTACATGTGTTCATGTGCTATCACAGTGATTATTAATATATTTCTATCTCTTAGTTCAGACATACAGTGTTTAGACTATTCCCAAAGCGCTTGGAAGAAAGGCTATTTTTCCACTTTACAGAGATGTGGCTTTGCAACTGATGTTTTGTAGTGGAGTTACCAATTGGAAGCCTATAGGGAATAACCTGACTTTCATGGATTTTGAAATTTGCTGAAAGAAATAATATTCATTATACATCAATAAAAGAAAAAAACATGTTATGCTATCCTAGATCTGATTCTCACCAATTTGTTGCCAGGGTAGAAATGATGAGGACCTTGGGGGAGGGGAAAGGTGATTAGTCCTCCTTAGAATTTGTGATAGTGAGAGAGAAAAAGCCAGGTATATAGTCAGAAATGGATTCCAGCTTTTAGGAGGCCAGATTTCAGAGGGTTCAGAGAAAGCACGGTATTCCATGGGCTAAAACTTTATAAGGGAAATTGGTCCAGGAGGAATGAGATGAAATTCTAAATACACAGAGATAAGCAATCCTAGTAAGGAGAAAAAGGGAGAAATATCTAAAGATACTGGGTAGATATACAGGGAATTTATCAACTAACTTAATTTTTAGAAAGGCATGTATGGAAGTTAGAAGCAAAGACAAGTAACCAGGTGAATACAGAAATGTGGCCAATTCCTGTTAGAATAGCATCAGGAGTGCTAGAATGAGATGAAGCTGGGGATGAAAGCTATGACAACAAAGATGTGAGGTTTTGTTGATGTTATTTTTACTCTATTGTGGGAAAAGGGATGCATGTACAGGATGAGTGGGATGATAACTTATACTTAGAAGGCAGAGCCACTTAGATCTTATTTTCCTTTTGTTTTCTCTACCAAGAGAAATGAACTTTAGACTGGAAAAGAATAGAACAAAATGATGAAAAGATAGAGTAATGTTGGCTAGATGATGTAGATATATAATTTCAGAACTGGTTGGCTGGAACCAGAAAGTAATTGTTAATGGTTAGATGTCAGCATGGTAAGAAGTCTCTAGTGAAGCGCCCTAGGGATCAGTGTTTGGCCTTGGCCTCTGCCTTTTAGCATTTTTATCAGAAACCTGAATAGACATAGATGGCTTGCTCATCATATTTGAAGATCACACAAAGCTGGGAGGGATAGCTAGCATTAGATGACAGAGTTAGAATTTATTTTTAAAAGATCTTGACCACCTAGATCAGGCTTACATGGTACACCACCCTCGGGCCATATGTTGTGCAGACCTGATCTAGATCAATGGGCTCAATTGAATGATAGGGATATTATTTTGGGTTTGATAAATCAACTTCACAAGTTTAGGAGGGAGGAGGTATGGCGAGGAATAGGTCCATTTGAAAAATATGTGGGGATTTTGGTGGACTACAGTTTTAATATGTGTTCTATTGTGATATGATAGCCTTAAATACTCAGGCAGTCTTAGAATACATTTTAAAAAAAAAGCCTAGTGTCTAGGACTTCCAATGCCATGCTTTTCATGAAAGCAAAGGCCCATGTTTTAATATTTTTATTAAAAGTTCAATCATTCTTGCTATATGGAAGCAAGATGTGAAATTCAACAGTCTTTGAAGAATTAAACATAAATTTCACAATGAGGCAGTGGAAAAATACATGGTGGGCATAAGCAGACTGTAATATATTAACTAATGAGGAATTTTGGAAAAAGAACAGAAGTAAAATATGTTATCAAGCAATTTTTATACAGAAAGAGAAGAGGGCCATGGTGAAAGTGAGGGGTGATTGATACAGCTAAAGTACTCTGTTGGTACCCTTGCAAAAAACTGGGGAAGGACCATCAGTATGTTAGATGGTTTTTTTTGTTTTTTTTTTTAATGATGAACTTATAGAAACATGTGGACAAGAGTTATACAAGATGGTCAGGAATGGATAGGTTGTGGTCTTTATGATGGGAGGGAACTTCTGAATCAATGTGATCATTGATCCATTTGAGTATTTTGAATCTATTACTAGAGAGATGGTAATACTTCTGTACTCTGTCATGGTCAGATCACATGTAGAGTTTTATATTTCATTGTAGGTACTACATTTTAGATAAATGAGAGAGCACCCAGAGGAGGGCAACCTCTAGGATGGAGAGGTGAAAAATTGTGCCATAGGAAACTGGAGAAAGTGGGACTTTTTTCCTGAAGGAGAGATAACTTGGGTAGCTTCATGAAAGCTTACTTAGGCAACTCATGAAAGTTCCCTTTAAGTGTTTGAAGGGCTGTCACGGGGAGGAAAGTAGATGTGTTCTGTTTGGTGCCAGAGGGCAAAATTAAGATTGCTGAAAGGAATTTTTAGGTAGAGGCTATTCCAAGATTTTTGTAAAGAAAATCTTTCTGATGAGATCTACCGAAAAGGGAAAAGGCCTGCTTCAGGAGTAACAGGTTCTCTCTCACTGGAAGTCTTTCCACAAAAGCTGGATGACTATTTGTTGATTATATTGTAGAGGGAATTCTTGGTTAGGTACATGTTAGGTACTAGGTGGCCTCAGATCCTTTTCCATTCTGAGATTCTCTGATTTTTTTCATTCTGTTGTTTTCAGCCCTGGTTCATTTTTTCCTTCCTCACAGGTACTTTTTTTTTTGTACTAGACATTCAATAAATACTTTTTTGAATTAAGGGAATAATCTGACTTCTAAGATGTTTCATTTGTTAGATATATTGAAATTTTTTGACTTAGAAAATTTTCAATAACAGCAAATCTAATGTCATTTCTACTACTAGGAAATCTCAGGCCCTCTCATTGTTATTCTAGAAATTTTTTCTTACAAAGCTGACCTCTTTCTTGGAATATAGATGAAGTTTCAATTGATTAATTCATTTAATATATTTTTTTCAAAAATTTGTTTTTATATCAGCTGTTGTATAAGAAATTTGCATTTTTAATGTTGCAAAGTCCCTTAAGTGCTAATTAGGCTAGTTAACATGTTTAAGAATACATAATTTAATGCACTATAATATCATTTTATTCAATCAGATCATATGAATGATGATTTTAGATCTGTCATGTGATTGATGTCTTAAAAGGAATTAATACTATGAAACTTAGACATGCACAATATTTAAATCTATAGGAAACTGTTTTTTCTTTGTATTTCTTAAAAGCACAGTTCAGAAAGGGAAAAAAATCCTTTCATCTATGTAAGGAGTCAAAAGGAAGCAATATATAAATTCCTGCTCAGCATAGATCAAGCACTTTTAGATAATGAAGATATTGTTTATAAACTGATAACCAAGAGCTGGAATGAACTAAGACTACTTGTTTCTTATATAGCTTTAGTCCAGAGTATAAGTTAACACCCCACCTCTCATCAGGGCATATAATAATCAAGTAGATGCTAATTAACATCTTTTAAAATTTTGCCTTAAAATACTTCTTTGTGATAAAAATAAAAATTGGCTAAGAAAATAGTTTTTTTCATGAGCTCCTTACATAAATTACATATTCTCAAATCCCTTAAAATGGCATTTAATTTGTGATAAGAGTATATGCTATATTAGTTTAATTTTATGACATTAGAAAATTACTGCTACTAAGTTATTGTTAGAGTAAAGATTATATTTTTTTCCTTACAGGTTGTTAAAAGAAAGCTTAGGTGGAAATTCAAAAACTGCAATGATTGCTACGATTAGCCCTGCTGCTAGTAATGTAGAAGAAACATTAAGCACACTTCGGTATGCTAAGCAAGCCCGTTTGATAATCAACATTGCCAAAGTAAATGAAGATGTGAATGCCAAATTAATTAGAGGTGAATAACATTTTTCTATTAACGTATTTACCTTGTGTGTAATAGATGTAATGGTAGCCTCATAAATGACTTCAAAACTGAAATTGGTGCATTATAAAAATGTCCATGTCCGTTTTCTCAGTTCCTGATTTTAACATTATTACAGTGTGATCAAGGGAGAATGATAAAGGGAGGGAGACAGAGGAAGAATAAGGACCCTAAGCAAGACAAATAAGAATGAAGAGTCCATGGATGGCAGTAGTGAAGAGAGGAGTCCAAGAAAAGTCCAGTCAGGAAATGCTGGGACTTTTAATTCACTTACCTGTCATTTTCAAGGAACTCTTCACTTTTGCTGCATATTTCTGTGTTCCAGACTACAAAAATTCCCATTCTTGCCCACTGACCCAACCTTTTCCTGGACTCCTTTTCACTACTGCCATCCCTGGGTTCTTAATTCCTACTTTACCTTGCTTGAGTAAGTGACTTAGAAACAACTTAGATTTGCATTTTTATCATTGGCTTTTCTAAGGCAGTTTCTTCTAATAACTTATTAATTCTCATTTATATATTGAGGTATGTATTCTACAAATAACAAAGCCTTTCCTTGAATACCTTCCCTACCTAGCTGCTTCTGTGTTTTATGAAATGAGGACAAATGATAGTCCTCATTAAAATAAATCTTTTAGATCTTGGAAATCTCTAGAGAAATATTTCTGGACAGAAAGATAATTATCATAGATTATTTTCTTGAATTGCTATTTTAGAAACAATTATCAGAGGTTAGTTAAGAACTTGAATATTCATAATTATTTGAATTTCTCAGCAAATACCTAGGAAAACATTTCTATGGAGTGAGATATCTATCTGGAGGTATTTTGTAAACTACATCCTTAGTACGTAGGTGTTTAAAATATTTGTTATTCAATTTCTTTTATACAGCAGTAGTATATACTATCTTGTTTCTTTGATTTTTCACCTAGGGAAGGGACAGACTTCTTTTTGTTAATAGGGAAACAGTTTTAAGTTCATTCTAAATATACATTTATGTCATTAAAAATTAAGATAAAATACATTTTTTTCCTAAGTCAAGAGTGCTCTAAGTACCACAAAAAAAGATTTAAAGGTACAAGTGAAGAGTTACACTTTCAGATATGCCATATATTAATCATATTTGCATGTTTCTTTTGGGAAAAATATTTAGAACTAAAAGCAGAAATTGAAAAGCTGAAAGCCACTCGGCGAAACACTCGCAATATTGACCCTGAACGATACAGATGCTGTCAGCAAGAAATAACTTCCTTAAGAATGAAACTTCATCAACAAGAAAAGGATATAGCAGAAATGCAAAGGTAATTATTTTAAACTTTAAATGAATGTGCTGTTAGGAATCTTAGAATTAGTGGGGAGTTTTTTCCAGGCACCAAGTACATTCCCCTGCTTTCAAAAAATTGGGCTTAATCTGTTCTGTTTTGAAATACTTTCAGAATAAAAAATGCCTTAAGTTCCCTGGGTAATTTATTCTAGTGTTTAGTACACCCTTATGGTCAGGATGTTCTTTCTTATGTGTTATAATATGGAATTCAATTAATTTCTTTCTGGAAAGGGCGTGGAGAGAAAAACTTGAACAAGCAGAAAAAAGAAAGCTTCAAGAAACGAAGGAATTGCAGGTACTACTTTATTCTAAGACAAAAAAAATAGTTGCTGTTGAGATAGAAAGGATGATAAGCCTCTAGCCAGTGCTCTCCAGAAGTACATAATTAGTTGTCAGAATAAGGCACAATCACATAAGAATAACTAATAAAAGGCAACAAATCTAGCTAAAAAGTAAGTGGCACAAACAAATGCTTCATGAATTTTAAGGAGGAAGAGATCAATTTTATTTAAGTTAACTACCCCCAGGCAAGGATTCATGGAGAAAGTAGGATTTGAGCTGGACCTTAAAATTTGGGTAGGATTTTGCTAGTAAGAGAGTGAGGAGGGACAGCTAGGTAGTGCAGTGGATAGAGCACCGGCCCTGAAGTCAGGAGGACCTGAGTTCAAATGCGGCCTCAGATCAAACACTTGACACATACTAGCTGTGTGATCCTGGGCAAGTCACTTAACCCCAATCACCTAAAAGAAACAAAAAAGGAGAGAGTGAGGAGAATACTTGAAGAGGGGAGAAAGGTACAGCCTTTTGGTTGGTGGATACTTTGACTAAGGGTTCATGTTGGGCAGTAGTAGGAGATAAAATTGGAAAGGTAGGTGGGAGCCAAATTATTTATTAAACACTTAAACATTAAATCCCACTTTAAATAATGGGCTTAAGGATTTTGGCTTATTCTGTAGACACTGTAGACACTGAAGGTTTGTGAGTTGCAAGGGGACCAGGATTATCTCAGAACTGTGAATTAGGAAAATTAACCAGTCAGAGGTTTACAGGATGGTTTTGGAGGGGTGAATAGCTGGAAAGCCAGCCAATAAAGTGGCTATTAGCATAGTCTAGGCATGAAATGACTATGTGATCCAGGGTAGTGGCAGTGGGAATAAAAGGGAAGGGATGTATGTAAGAGATGTTAGAAATGAAGAATTGATAGGATTTGGTATGTCGAGTGTAGGTGTAAGGTTTGGCATAGTGCTAGGAGAAGAACTTTAGGGTTCTTTAAAATGGGTAACCAGGGTAATGATGGTGCCATTAAGAGTAATGGGGGGGGCTAGGTGGGGCAGTGGATAGAGCACTGGCCCTGAAGTTAGGAGGACCTGAGTTCAAATCTGGCCTCAGACCAAACACTTGACACTTACTAGCTGTGTGACCCTGGCAAGTCACTTAACCCCAATTAACTAAAAATTAAAAAAAAAAAAAAGTTTAAAAAAATTTAAAAAAGTTTGCTTAAAAAAAGAGTAATGGGGGGAAAAGTAATGGAGAAGTAAAGGGGAGAAGATTATAGATTATACTTTTATTCTGTTTTGAAGTTTTATGCTAAATGTTAGTACTCATATTATGTTTCTTAATCAACAAACATTTTTAAGTGCATACAGAGTATCAGCAACTGTGCTTAGGATGCAAAGATTAAAAATGAAACAGCACTCGATTTGAGGGCAAGGACTCTTGGGAGAGACAACATGTATATAAATAAGTATATACAAAGTAAATATAGGGGCCAGGGCACTAGCAGCTGGGGGAATTAGGAAAGACTTCATGTAGGCATAGATTCTTGAATAGACTTTTGAAGGAATGAGGCTCTGAGAGGCAGAGGCAAAATGGGAATACATTTTAGGTATAGGGTACAAAGGTGCAAAAACTAGAGATGGAGAGTCATGTATGAGGAATAGCAAGAAGGTCAGTTTGGTTGGACCATAGAGTATGGAAAGGGGAGTAATGTTTGCTAAGGTTAGAAAGGGTTTTAAAAACAAAATAAGAACTTATATTTGATCCTAGTGGCAATAGGGAGCTAATGGAGAATATTGAGTAGGGTAGTGACATGGGCAGACCAGTATTTTAGGAAATCACTTTGGCAGCTGTGTGGAGGATAGATTGGAGTGCAGAGGGACTTGAGGCAGAAAGGCCAGTTAGGAGATCATTGAAATAGTATAGGCAGGAGATTACGAGGGTCTGAGCAAAGGGGGTGGCTGTGTGGTGAAGAGAAGGGCATGTATTTGAGAGATTCTATGGAAGAAGGCATGAAAAAAATTGGCAGCTAATTGACTCTTGGTCAGGCATCAAGTTGAGCAGGAAGATTCTGAACCTGGAGAATTAGAAATACGGTGGTGCCTTTGATACAAATAAGGAAGTTTGGGATAAAGGTAGGTTTTGGGGGAAAGATGATGAGTTCCATCTTGAGCTTGTGGAGTTTGAGATATCTGATAGGCAGTTGTGGACATGTGACTGCAGCTTAAAAGGTAGAATTTTCATTTTAAACAAGTAGAAATATTGTTGCATTTAATTAAGTTCATTTTGTTTTTTAATGAATTTACCTAGAAAGCAGGAATTACATTCAAAATGGATAACCGTTTACCAAATCTTGTCAATCTCAATGAAGATCCACAACTATCAGAGATGTTACTCTATATGATAAAAGAAGGAAAAACCACTGTCGGGAAGTACAAACCAAACTCAGGTCATGATATTCAGTTATCAGGGGTGCTAATTGCTGATGATCACTGGTAAGTTATTTCACAAAAACAGTATCTTTAAAAAAAATTTTACTCCAAAGGCCTCGTGATGGAAAATGGTATCCATATCCAAAGAAAGAACTATGGAATTTGAAAGCAAATTGAAGCATACATACTATTTGCTATTTTTTTTTCTCTTCTGTTGAGTTTTGTTTCCTCTTTCTGGTGGTTCCTCCTATTGGTTATGATTTTTACTTACAACATCACTAATCTGGAAAAAAATATTTTAACTGTTGAGACTTTCATTTTAATTTTAAAAACCTACAAAATAATCAGTTTAAAATGTTTACACATACACACACACACACACACACACTCCCTCACTACAGCTATCCGATTTTCCATCTTTTATTCTCTTAGGAATCCCTACATGACTTTTGAAGGTATGTGATAGGAGAGCTAATCCATCAGAGACAGTTTTCAACTGTCCTTCCTTTTTTTCAGTACTGTTTAGCATCCTCTAGAGTACTATCTTATATATATGAATAATGCAAAGTCATGCATGTTTTGCAAAGGATGTCACATTGATAATCTAAGAAAATATATCCTTTAAATAAAATAAAAGGAAATAAACTTGTTTCTTGCAATTTCCAGACATGTTTTTAAGATGATATCATTCCAAAAAGATGGGATAACTTTCTCTAGATCCTTATAATCTTTTACCACATTTGGGTCATCTTCATCTTCCTGCTTATTCCTCTCTTTGATCTTCATCAGGGTCGTTTTCATCATCATCTGCTTTTTGTACATATCTCCTCACTGTATGTGAGGGTGGGGGGCCCTCAGCTGCATCTCTAGGCCTGACCCATCTCAACCTGTCCCATCACCATGACCCTTTCTTCTTACAGGCCAGCACTGTGCAACTTAGTTTATTTTGAAAATATATATACCAAAGGCATTAATTAAAAGAAAGTACAGTTAACTTTGTGAATTTTTATATTTATGTTGAAAATGATCTAGATTTTGGTCCTAGTGAAAATGTTTTGGAATGTCAATAATGAGTCCTGCCATAAGCCCTATAGTTTTCTAATTTGCTAATGACAGAATTGTTTCTTATGTATAGTTTTCTTAACTGGTTCAAATTTTTTTCTTGCTTATCATGATAAAAATATTTCTAATATAACAAGACAATATTTAATTAAAGAATTTCTTCATGCAAATATACATTGACTATGACATGACTTTAAAGTTTAAAGTTTTAAACCATAAACTTTAACTCCACAAGAAGAAGCCTAATTACAATAGTCAATTTTCTTTTCTCTTTTGTGTGTCTTACACTTGTAATAATTTTGCTTTTTATTTTAATAGTATTATTGAAAATTTTGATGGAACAGTCAGTATTATTCCACTGGGAGATGCAAAAACATATGTAAATGGAAAACATATTTCAGAATCCACAGTTCTGCATCATGTAAGTTAAATGATATAAAAATTAATTTCTCTGTATTTTTAAAAATGTTTGAAATCAATATTATGTCCAAAAAAGTTAACACTGCAGTTAAATTTTTAATAAACTGTAAAATTGTTGTATGTGATTTACCCTCCCTTTTTTGGGGGGGGGGGTTGGCAGTTGGGGTTAAGTGACTTGCCCAGAGTCACACAGCTAGCGAGTGTTATATGTCTGAGGCTGGATTTGAACTCAGGTCCTCCTGACTCCAGGGCTGGTGCTGCATCCACTGCGCCACCTAGCTGTCCCTCTCCCTCATTTTCTAAGTTGATCTTTTCCCTCTTCTTAATTACCCCAACATTCAAGTAATCTTATTTAGTAAATATGTGCCTTTTTTTTTTAAAGGGTGACCGTGTCATTCTAGGTGGAGATCATTATTTTAGATTTAATCATCCAGTAGAAGTACAGAAAGGAAAAATATCATTTTGTGGATCTGTTGTTACAAATGATGGTCCAAAAGACTTTGAGTTTGCAAAAAATGAATTGCTTATGGCTCAGAGATCACAGTGAGTATTACTTTTGATAGTATTAGGTGTCAAATCCTGTATGCACAGAAGTAAACAGTAGCTATATGGTGATACATCCTGCAACCATCTAGTATTCAGTTTTTTTCTGCTAGTTGGTAAGGACATAATTTTTCCCTAGACTTAAAAATAGCTTTACCTCTGCCGTGTGCATTTTTCTGGTTTCTTGCCTATCCTTTCTTACAGTAGTAGAAATAGCAGCAGCTGCCAAAAAGAATTAGTACTTAGCAGATTTGATTAGGATATTTTAGATAGATAAATAAGATACTATAGTGACTATGTATACACACTTTGTCACATCTCTGGTTTAAAGTAGACTTATATCTATGATGCTCTTTAAGAAAGTCTGACACTGTTTTTGCCTCTGTCCACTGGCCTCCTTATTCTTTAATTTCTTTGTTCTGCCTTTACTAAAACCTAAAGAAGAAAGAAGAAAACCTATTTTTTCACACACAGGCAAGAAAGCACATTCTAAGTACTTTAAAATTGTTTTGTATCATAGTTTCATCTATCAAGCCAAATTATAATGGGTAACTTGAAATATAATGAATTTGAGGGTTATAATAGCCCTATCATCATTTAAATTTTGTTACAGTTCAGAATTTTTATTTTCTTTAGTTATAACCAAAAGTTGACTTTGATATTATTGATTTTCATGTGAAATTTTTGCTATAATCATCATCAGTTTTTTTTTTTTGGTAAAATATCTTTATATTAAGGAATGTGAGCAAATTTCCTCCTGGCATAGAATTACATTTTTACATAATAAATACAAGGTTGTCATAGTTAAAGTTTTTAGATAAAAATAATTCTTCAATAGGAAACATTTGACCATGATTTGAAACTATTTCTTGGCAAACAGAAATGTTAGAAAATGAATACTATAAATTTCTTGCTACTTTATAGACTTGAAGCAGAAATAGAAGAGGCACGGTTAAAAGCTAAGGAAGAAATGATGCAAGGAATCCAGATTGCAAAAGAAATGGCTCAGCAAGAGCTGTCTTCTCAAAGAGCTGCCTATGAAAGTAAAATAAAAGCCCTGGAAACAGAACTGGTAAAAAGCAGCATTAGATTACCTTTAGTGTTTATGAGAACCTCATGCTGATGGTGTGAATGTGGGTACAGGGGACCCTGGGCAAAGAACGGGTGTGTGAGGTGAGGGGTTTTACACCTGTATTTATTCCCTCTGCTGAAGGAAGAATGGCAGCCTAGAAAGTCATTGCTGTGGGCAGAAGGAAAAAATGCAAAGAAAATATGTATAATCTAAGATTTGTAGCTATAGTTATGTTGGTAGGTAAAATCTGTCACTCCAATTATCTGGGATTCCAAAGATTTTTTTTGAAGGGGAAGATCCTAAAAGTTAAAAGCACTGATACTTATTTCTAGTTATTTATCCAATTTTTATTATAAGTTGTGTTGGTATGGTAACTTTCCCATTAGTAAACATAAGTCTTTTATGCATTGACTGAGGTTTTGATTTTAGTTGGAAACTTTGATCTACTTGGAAGCTGAGGCTACTGAGGTTAAATGCTTTACTCAAAGTCTCTGAGCTAGGATTTGGACTCATGTCATCTACCTACCGAACACATGAACCTTCTGCTAGACCTGGATCCTTGTTTTGAAGATGGTATTCATTATGTTCTCTGGTTGTGTTGTTGTTCTTTATAAGAAAGAAGAATCTGAGAGGAAGAAAATGCAGGAAATAAATAACCAGAAGGCTAATGACAAAATACAAGAATTAGAAAATGCAAAACAGCATCTTGAACAGAAAGTTCACGTTAATAAGAAGCGATTAGAAATGGAGACTTTGGCTACAAAACAGGTAATCTCCAGTCCATAATTAGTTTGTCTGATCAATCATAAGGAAAACACTAGCCATTTTTTCCTGCTTTTGGGATCTTGAAAGAAGGTGGTTTTTGAAAGGCTTGCAAGGAGGTGTAAAAATAAAGTATACAAGTCAGAAAGTGCCTTCTTGTCAGGCCAAAGTTGTTCTGGTAGATGCCTTCTTTTTCCTATTGTTTACTTAGATTTCAGAGCCAAGACAGAGCCATTAGGGATAGCTCCACACCTGCATGATTTCATACCTGCTTCTTATACCTTTTCTCATTTCTCATCTAGATTTAGTAGGTCTCTTCCTTCCCTGTACCTCCATCTTTATTTCTGGTTGGAATGTTTAAGGTGTAGGTCAGTAGGTAAGGTTTAGCTAGATAGACTGACTACTGTGCAATTCATCTCTTTTTCTATCTCTTTTTTCTTCCCCTCTTCAAAGCAGAAAGCAGCCCAGGTTGCTTCCTAATACTAAGCATTGGTGAACTACATGACAAAGATTCCAAATAATCTAAATAACTAAGGAATACTGTACCTTTCACAGATAATGCCTTCTTTTGCTACCAGTCTCTAAAATACTAATCATTTGGTGAAAACCTTAAATACCTTCTAATAGAGAAGCATGAAGTCATATCTGTCTGTCTTCAAAATTTATTTTGTGAGATTAGAATTTTTTCATGTTGTCAATCAACAAGCATTTGTTAAGGAGTTACTATATACAAAACACTGTGCTAAGCATTGGGGATACAAAGAAAAAGTAAAAACAGTTCTTACCCTCAAGGCAAGGAGCTTGTATTCTTATGTGGAGACACCATATACATCAACAAGATATATTCAGGGTATATGGAATAGAGCTGTAAAGTAGCAGCTGGGTGGACTGGAAAGGCCTTCTGGAGGAGAGAGTGCTTGAGATAAGTCTTAAAGGAAACTTAGAAGATGCTATGAGGTAGAGTTTAGAAGGGAGAGCTTTCTAGGCATGGGGCAGAGTCTGTATAAAAGTACTGAAGCAGAGAAGGGAGTGTTGTGTGGGAAGAACAACAAAGAGGCCTGTGTGAATAGACCAGGAAGTGTGTGGAGGGGAGTAAAGTCATTTATTTAAAACTTGAAAAATAGGAAGGGGCCAGGTTGTAAAGAGCTTTAAATGCCAAATATAAAAGTTTATATTTGATTCCAGAGGAAATAAGGAGCCATTAGAATTTGTGTCAGAGGAGTGGGGGAGGTGACATAGTTAGGTATTTGCTTTAGGAAGATCACTTTGGTGGCTGTGAGGAGGATGGATTGAAATGGGATAGACTTGAAGCTGGGAGTCTAATCCATAGTCCAGGTGAGAGGTGATTAGGACCTAGTCTGAACTAGAGTTGTAGCAATATGAGTGGAGAGAAATGGACATATCCAAGAGGCGTTATTAAAATAATCTCTGAAATGAAACCTTTTTCTTGATCACTAATGCTTCTGATCATATTTTTGTGAGCAGATTTTTTACTTTCCATCAAAATTTTTACATGGAAAAAGTTAAACTTATGCCATAAAAACAACTTTAATGCATTTGTTATGAAACAAAAACATAGGCAATTTGTTACAATTTTATTACTTAAATTAATATGCTACAAAGCAAAGTTTAGTCATAAATATAAATGTTATCATTATACTTGTATATTTTGTTTTTTTTTTTCTCTCTCTCTTGGATGGATCTATACAAATGGATGTTATTTAGGCCTTAGAAGATCATACTGTTCGGCATGCAAAGATTCTTGAAGCTTTGGAGGCTGAGAAGCAGAAAATTGTTAAAGAAGTACAGATTCTACAACAAAATCTGAATAACAAGGATAGAATGTTAACAAGTGAGTGATGGAGAATGTAATATTTAACGTAAAGCTATGTATATTACCTTATAAAAATGAGTATATATGTAAGGCAGTGTGCAAATGCCTAGGATACAGAATTTTTCTTTAAAAAAAGCCTCTTTACCTACAAGCTGTTCATGTTCTACTGGGAAACTGACCTTTTCATAGATAAATAAAGTTTGGAATCTAAATACATCTGTTCTTCAACCATGCATCTTATCATCTACACTATAAAGTTAAAAAGAGAAGCAGTGTGCATAATGGATAGAGTATTGAACTCAGAATAGGAAAGATTTGGGTTTTAATCCAGCTTCTGAAACATACTAGCTGTGTGACTGAGCAAATAGCTTAATTGCTCTTAGCTTCGGTTTCCTTGTCTTTAAAATGGGGATAATACTTGTAGTAACCAACTGGGTTGTGAGACTCAAATGAAATAATGCATGTAAAATACTTTAATGTGCAATGTTATATAAATGTCAGTTATTACTAGTAAGTACCTCAAAATTCTAGTAACTTTTTGGAAATTTGGCTGTTCTTAGAGAAACATATTTACTTATTCTTGCTTAGTTTATTATTTATGTTTTGCATTAGTTCAGCCTAATTGGAATTTCATGAAGCTCTCAATGATGATCCAAGAAGCCAACACCATTAGCAACAAATTAAGAAAGTGTTATGTTTTTTGTAGGTGAGTGATGTATTTGTTGACTATAAAATGCCTTCTATCCTCGTCAACCCTCCTTCTTCCAGTTTTAACTTTAGTCATGTTTTCTACAATTATCTGGAGATTCCTAGCATTTTAATATATAGGAACTACACCAAAACTTTGTGAAGACTATAACCCCAAATGCCACTATGCATTGATAGTTGGCAAAGTATTTTTGTGTTTAATGAGGAACGGCAGAAAAGCCATCCACAGTGATCTGGAGATTCGATTGGTGAACTAGCTTTGTATTGTTGGTCAGGCAAGAAAAGGTATCAGTGCTAAGCTCTTGAAATCCCTGAAATATCTTTGCAAGCATTTTGTTCCCAAGGTTTGTGTTAAAAACAATTGTTCTAAACAAAACTGATTACTATGTAATTATAATAACCAATCTTAGCCCCAGAGAAGAGTTGAAAAAGTGTTCTTCCCTCTCTTCATTACAGGGGCTGGTGTGGGGACTCCAAATGTAGAATATTGCATATACTATGAGGCATTATTGACATGTGTATTAGTTTTGCTGACCTGCTTTTTAAATCTTTATTATAGGTAATGGCTTACTAAGACAGAGGAGAAAGGAGGAGGGATATATCCAGAAATCAATGTAATAAAATATTAGGCATTGATAAAAAATTTTTTAAAGAACAATTATTTTTATGTCATTTTTTAATCATTCATAGGAAGACCTAGAAATAAACAGTGTATTAATTCATTAAAAAAAGTGGAGTCCTGTGGTGGGTGTGAACAAGCTGCAACATGTAACCAGCGAGGGGCTCTGAGGTAGAATAGGAGTCAAGGATGTCAACGAAGAAAAGTATAACAGGAAGATAAGACAGGCTGCTCCCGTGGGTGAAGACAGGTGTTAGCAGGTAGGCAGCATTCCACTGGTTCCGTCATGATGCAGGGAGAAAGTGAGAGAGGTCCCCCATCAGGTTGGATGGATCTTTTAGGTGAAATTATGGGTTGGACACAGACAAGAAGTGCATTGATGGGTTGTAGTCTCCAGTGTTGGAGGAAGCTTCCAAATAGGCAGGATCATAGATCCGTTAGAGTAATCAAGTATGAATCTAAAAGATTAATTCATATCTTCTCATAATTAAAATAGAATGTTGTCTTTATTGAGATGTTTTTTGAATCGGCAGTTTTGCAGACTTTATGTAATTCATATTAAGTATTTTTTTTGCTGTTATATGAATGTTTAATTACAGAAGAATTTTTGTCAGAATTTTTATTGTCTTATTCTAGTTAAGGAAATGTTCCCTAAAGTATTGTGTTTTTTTAAAGGTGTTTTATTATTTTCTTCTTTCAGGCATGATATATCAAGCCAAAGAAATAGTACTGAACCTTCTGTTCAGGTCCAGGTTCGTAATGTTCAACTGGGAATCTCAACTTTCTGGAGCCTGGAAAAGTTTGAATCTAAACTTGCAGCAATGAAAGAACTCTATGACGTATGGAATTTTAATAAAATTTTTTGTTTGGAAAAAAGTTTAATATCAATTAGTTTAGTTATTTTGTACTTGGAAAGGGAGGAAAATACTTAGTCTGATTTTCCTTATTATATAACCTTTTATACCTTGTAAAAATGTCAAAGCTACTAACAGCATATTTTGTAGGATTGGGATTTTGGTTAAGGGATGGATGGAATTAGATATAACAAACATTTATTAAACATTTACTACATACGAGGCACCGTGCTAAACACTGGGAATACAAATACAAGCAATTAAGGCCTTGTCTTCAAGGAGCTCACATTCTAATGGGGGAAGATGACAGAAAAAGGGAAGCCAAAAAGGGAGATGAGGTGGAGTAGTGTCATAACTTAGATATGGTCAGGAAGTTATGTGGAGGCCTGGTTCAGATGACAGAAGGCAAAAGCTTAGTGTCTCGGGGCAGAATCCAGGGTTCCAATGGCAGGAGAGTGAAGATGATGACCAGAAAGCAGGAAATGTGCTATGGGAAAGACCAGGCAGAAAAACTAAGGGAGAAAAACTAACCAGAATAAATTATTTTTTATTTCTTAGAGTCATAGTAGCATTAAGGATGAAGATATCTTTTATGATCCAGAAGATGAATGGGAACCTGATTTAGCAAATACAACAGTTTCTTCATTTTCTAGAAGAAGGTAAATACTGTATTTTTCCCCCTGTACACAGAACATTCTTTTGTTTTAAAGGAACTTTTTTTTACATACCATCTGGTCATATTTCATGAGGAATATTATAAAACTAATCAAATCACAGTACTTAATTTTTATTTATTTTATTTTTTAGTTAGGCAGTAGGGCTAATTAACTTGCTCAGGGTCACACAGCTAGTAAATGTTATTATGTCTGAGGCAGAATTTGAACTCTGGTCCTCCTGAATCCAGGACCCGTGCTCTGTCCACTGCGCCACATAGCTGCCCGGTACAGTACTTAATTTTAAATATTAAATTGGTTATCATTCAGGTTGAAAGAGAACACAAAAATATAGTATTTCATTGCTTTTATGAAGTTATATGGCCTAGCATAAATCTAGTTTTAGTATAAAAGGTTAACCATGCTTATTATTTTAAGTCCAGTTTCCTCCAGGATTTGGCATCTCTATGATATTACATTATTAAGTTATAGAGTCTTAAATACTATCAGTTATAATGAGTATCCTCAAAACTATAAATCTGGGTGATAAATAGAGCATGTCCTAAAATACAGGAAAAGGTTCCAAATAGATATAAATGTTTCTTGGTAACTAAACCATAGGAGAATTTAAAAGCAATGTAAAAGATTTCAAAGAAAAATTATTTCTATCAACTGGGGACCATTTTATAAAACACAATTCCCTGCCTGAGGTGATACAGAAAAAATCTAATAAGTTCTAGTATAATTCGAGTTGTCATGTGGAAGAGAGATTAAATTTATTCCTCTGGGCCCAAGAGGATAGAGCTAGAAACATTCAGTGGGAGTTGCAGATATGCAGATTTGATCTTGATATGAGGGAAGGCATCCTGACAATTAGAAAATGTCTAAAAAATACCCAAAGCTGCCTCTGGAGGTAGTGGATTTCCTATTGCTAGAGATCTTCAGGCAGAGGCTGGAAGACCAAATGTCCTGGATAGTTAGATTAGATCTTATCTCTGAGCGCCTTTTGAATTGTGAGATTCAGTAGGTGCAAACCCCTTACCGGTAAGTTACCCAGCATCAACAGACTGCACCTATGACATGAGCTAATTATCTTCTAAACAAGTGTTGTTATTATAAGAATGATCATGAAAGAAGGTTTGGGGGCTCCCTCGTGACCACTGGAAAATTCACTCTTTAAGGGCTTCTTCTACAGAGGAAAGGATAACAGTCTCTACTTTGATACAAATAGATAGGTTTATTTAAGTTAATTTTTTTGGCATCATCTGAAATTATAACTTTGGAGCTCTTTTTAGTGTCTTTAGCACTTTGCAGCCTCAGCTGTTTTTTTGTTTTTATTGATCTTTTGTTTGCATGTTGTCTTCATTTTCCATGATAACCTTCCTCCATCCAGAGAGCAATTTCTTATAAGAATGAATAAAAAGGAAAGAAGAGGAAAAAAGCAACTCAGCAGAGCTAACCAATACAGCCCTCAAGTTGTCAGTATATATAGGGTTCTATATCCATAATCCACTACCCCTGTGAAGGAGAGGGGATGCAGTTCTGTCTTTTGAGGCTAGATTTTGTCCTACTCATACCCCCTTTAGTTTCAGTTTTGTTGTTACTGTTCTTTCCATTCATATTGTAGTCATTGTGTCTGTTGTTTTATTCTGCTTATTTTATTTTTCGTCAATTCAGCCACCCAATCAACAAGCATTTATTAAGTGCCTGCTGTGTGCCAGGCACTGTGCTCGGTTTTGGTCATACAAATAGAAAAAAGAAACAGTCCCTGACCTTAAGGAGTTTACAGTCTAATGACAGAAGACAGCATACAAAAGGAGGCTGAAAAGGCGGGGGGGCATGGCTGTCCTGGACCCCCTCCTTAGGGGCTCATGGCTCCACCCTCCAGTTAGAGGGACAGAGGGCACTGATGAGGTGTGAGTACTAAGGCTTATTTGTTCTTGCAGGATGATAGTCATTATATCTTAGGAGGCAATAATATTCCATTACATTCATGTATCATTGTGTATCCATTCCTCGCTTGATAGACATCTGCTTTGTTTCTAGTTCTTCACTATTTTGCATTGTATTAGACTTATATCTTTGACATTTGGATCAAATGACTAGCAGTAGAATCTCTGAGTGAAAGCTAATGGACATTTAAGATTCTTTCTTAGCATAGTTCCAAATTGTTTTCCAGAATGGTTGATCTGATTCACAGTTCTATCAAAATGTATTAGTGTCCCAGTCTCACAACCCCTCCAATGTTGATTATTCTCATCTTTTGTCATTTTTGCCAGTCTGCTTGATTTGATTTGCATTTCTCTTACTATTAGTGATTTTAGCAGTTTTTTTGTTAATATTTTGTAATTCTTTTGAGAATTAATGAGCAGTTAGAGTGCATTCAATGTTAAAATTAACTCTCATTCTAAGCAATATATTGGCAGAAAGGAAAAAGAGTGAGTGTTTTCCTTTGCCTGTTGCTTTGGAATATCCATGTCTCTGTTCCTTTCTCCTTCAGTGAGTTGATAGGACTATACTTTACTTCCCAGCTAAACAAAAAGTCAAAGTTGCAAATGGAAGGAACTTTAGAAGTCAAAGAGCCTAACCCATGTATTTGACAAATATGGAAACAGAGGCCCAAAGAGATAAACTGACATGCCCAAATGTAAAGTAGCAAAGTCTAAATATTTCTCCATCAAGTGATAAAGAACATAGAGGTCTAAAAACATTTTCTTTCTGGTTTTTTCCATATCTCAATCTATTATCTTTTATCAGAAGGAATAGGAAAAATCAAATTCTTAAGGGCTCATTTTGGTATATAATATAATATTTCAACTTTAAAACAGGAAAGTGGTTTTTGTTCAAATACTAGCCTATTAAAATTATGTTTACACTAAAAATAAACTCCTTGTCAAGTTTCTTTCAAATTTTTTTTTTTTACTTAACTGCAAGGTAGAATTTACATTTAACTGTCAACAGTATGTATCAAATTTACAGTCAGCTGAACCAGACTACTTTATTGCAGAACAACAGTATCTCACCCCAGGTAGCAGTGCTATCATTAAGAGTCTGTCAGGTTTCCATTATCTGCCAACATTCCTCAGGTTTGCAGTTCAGTTATAAACATTGTCACAAGGCTAAAACTTCATAGACTGAAATCTTTCACATGTCTTCATAGATAAGGTTAAGGCCCCAAATCAATTATTATTACTATTTTTACAAATATGATATTTTTAAATTATTCAAGTGTTCAAAAGCATTCTACCAAACAAAAAATACCCAATTTAGAAGTCCTAGTACATAAAATATATTTGATTCTTCTAGTAAGATTTTAAGCTTGTTTCCAATTCATAAACATGAAAATAAGACCTAGATATCACTTAAGAGTTACTCCCTCTACTGGTAGAGGCTCAAAATTAGAAATTCTAATCTCTTCAATTAAAATGGAAGAAAACAAACTCAAAAGGCCAAGGACCAGGCCCATTTCTCAGGGTCATATGACCTCTCCCCTTTACATCATTGTCTCTCATCGAAAGCTATGAGCAAAGAAGTCCAGCCAAGAGTAGGGCAACTTAAGAGAAAATAGCCCCAGATCATCTAAGAGCTCATTCATGACTTTTCATAATAATTTTAGTAGACTTGGAGGGGTCAGAAGCCAGATTACAAGAGGTAGGTAGCATGGAAGTGGAAGTATTCCCTTTAAAATACTTTTTCTAAGAATTTAGCAGATCATCGATTACAGAGCCAACATAAATGATTTAGGGGGTTATTTGATATTTTAGCCTATCTGCTTCTCCCCTTCATTAGTAGATATAATCTAGAATTAACTATTGAAATTTTCTTCTTTTTTTTTTAACATAATGGAGATTTGATAAAATGAGATGTCCAAATTCATTTGGAAAAAGTGATGATTTATAAGAATATAACATGTAATAATAGCTCCTTGCCTTGTGGCCTTTCTTTTTTGTAGGAGCAGGAGTTTGATGAAGAATAGGAGAATTTCTGGATGTTTACAAGATATAAAAGTCCATCCAGTTCAGAATCTGAATTCTTCACATTCATCAGGTGTTTTTTCTACCAAATTTATTAATTTGCATTTCAGAGCATTTTAGTAATATAGTTAAATTATGTGGGAAAAATTTTGTAAATGTTATACATTGTATTAATCTGAGTAAATATTTGTGTGTGGATTTGTTAACTTGACCATGTGTTTCAGTAGGAGGAAATTAAATGCAATACATTTTTAAAAATTCATTTATGTGTAATTAAAATGAATACATAATATAATAACTATTATAAGAAAAATAAAAGTAAACATAAAGGAAAATAGTTACCATTATTTATAGAGTAATGAAAGATATTTGGAGTCCTATAAAGGTTAAGAGAGTAAAGAAAATACAGGTCCAATCTTATTAAATACAGGTAAAAACAGACTCTCAAATGTTTCTAAAATCCTAAAAGACATTACTATTTCCCTCTATAAAGTGATGTGTAAGAGGAACTAAATTGACAACTTGATTGACTTATCTCATATACACTTGCTTACAGTATAAAAGCATGTGTGTGTATATATATATATATACCAACACCTAATTTAGCTGTCATTATCAGAAAATTATCATCAAAAAATAGTTATTTCACATAACTGCTTACCATTACAAGCTTAAGAACTTTTTTTCAAATTGTAACTATTTTTTGGTGGAAATTTGTGTAAAAAATATGAAATATTTCCTTGCATCCTTAACCAAAAGATACTTTAATTGAAAATGAATCTCTGATCTTTTTGATGTGGGCATTCCCTCCATTGGTACAGATCTTTACCCATTCAGATCATTTTTAGTTTTCATTTCTACCGCGTGTTTCAGTGGCCTACCTCTTCAGGCCCAGGCCTTTTTACTTTTTTGAGGATACTAGTGGAACATTGGAGCTTTCCATCTGTTAACCTTTACTGAGGCTTCATGACTGACATACTTCCTTTCCAATCATAGATTTCCTTGTAATATCCCTGATAATACTTCTTTCACATAGGTCATCACTAGAAATAGGCTACAGTGTACTTGTACCTGTTGTTCCTTGGGTCATCTACAACTTTAATTTTTTACAAGTTTTGTCATAATCTGGATAATAAATATTTTTCATCATTTTAGTTTTTCCTGTATAGATTGTTGGGCCAATCTCTTGAATATTCATCAGTCTGTTTCAGGAGAACTGATAAGGTTCTGAGCTTTGCTGAAATCAGAAAAATATCATCTGCAAATAGTAACAAGATCTTACCACTTGTAGGGAATCTCTTCTCTGTTTGATACTTGTATAATATATCCTCAGTATCACTTGTAAATACTTTTGGCAAGCATGCACTTCTCTGTTTTCACTTTTGCTTGATATTTATAATCAATTACCTCTGTGGTTGCTTTTGTCAAGGAATCTTGTGTAATCTTAATGTATGCATGAGGCACTACTCGTTGGAGTAGAGACTCTAAGACTATTAATGCTGTATTGTATGAAAGCTTTTTTTTTTTTTTTTTTTTACAAATAATCAACAAACAGTGGGGAAAACAAACAGTTTGTATTCTCTGCACTTTTTAGTCAGCTGTAACGATGTGGATTATGGACTACAATAGAAAATTATCTGTGAATGTCTACCTATTTTTATTGAAGGAAGTGTTCATGCTTTATGGATATGAGGCTTCTGAGTATTTTATAAGCCTTTTGGCTTCCTTAATTTCACAAATCTGAGCCATATTCTCAAACATTTGTCACTAGCCTCCCCTGTGGCAGCCTTTGTCTTGATGTCCCTATGTATCAAAGTGTGTGTTGATTTGGTCTGGGGCATCTTGTGAAGTTCTTCAGAGAATTTCTCTACTTTTTCATCCTATGCAATGTATGTTGATGCGTAAACTGCAATTATCATGACTACTACATGGTAGGATGACACAGTGTCTTATGAAATGAAGTTATTCTTATCTTTGGGTATATAATGAAATCAGCTCCTTAGTTTGCTTCTCTAGGGAGAATCCATGAGTGATTCTTCCATTTGTGTACAATTTCCTTTTGTCTTTTGGTTTCATTTATTCTGAAATTATCAATACTGATGTGGTTTAATTCTTCTAGTAATATATTATTTTTTTGGTCTTTGAACAAAGAGTTCACATTTAGACTGTCTACAGTTAATGTTTATAGTTGATCTGAAAACTCTTCGAGTCTTAGCACCATCCTTTTCTACCACTATCACTGTGGGAGCAGAAGGCCACCGGAACTGAGGGCTGTTTTAAACTTTTCCTTGATTCATTGATTTTTGCGGCCTCCTGGTGGTGAACTTTACCATTTTCAGCTGGCATCCAGATAATATACTTAGTCTATTCCTGAGACTATACCCAAAGCTTTTTTAGTTTGACAGAAAATGCTATAATAAATATGCAGTGGGGAAGAGAACACGCTTTTATTTAGTGCCTACTATGTTCCAGGTACTATGCTAAGTGCTTTACAAATATTACCTGATTTTATCCTCACAACAACCCTGTGAGGTAAGTGCTATTATCCCCATTTTTCAGTTGAGAAAACAGGCAGAGTTTAAGTGACTTGTCCAGTGTCACCCCAGCTAGTAAGTGTCTGAGGCTGGGTTTGAACTCAGGTCTTTCTGACTGATACTGGGCCCATTTCTCTACCCACTATGCCCCTTAAGTGCCTCTTGAGGCATGACATGAGGCTTCTGGAATAATCTATAAGGCTTTGGCCTCTTTAATTTCTCAAACTTAAGTCATGTTATCAAATATTTTTTATCATCCTCCCTTGAGCTCACTGGTGTAATCTTTGAGAATGCAATGTCTCTTCCAAACTGGAATGAAGCATTGAAGTAGGACCTTAGGCAGACTAATGAGCATAATTTAGCCTTTTCTTAATGACCTGTTGTCATCACTAGGAACATCTGTTATTATGCTTTGCAATAATACAATTCTGTGCTTCTCAGTTTTTCTTTCTTCTCTCTTTACATCAGGCTGCCAGCTGTCACTTTTGCTTTCATTGTATTCTAGTCCTGTGAATTGGAACATCAGATAACTTGAAGTTGTTATTAAGAATTATATGTGAAATAAGGATCAGTAAGAGAGATTAGAAGAAAAGTTCAATAGTATTAGTGAAGGTGTTATAAAGCTGCTACTTCAAGGCTGTTTTTATTTTACTTTCAATCACTATAGTACAGCATTGAGGTTGCTAAAAAGTCTGACCTTTGGATAAATGGCTTATATATAGGCTTAGTTATTATCAGTCTGTTCTTGTTGTAGCTATGGAAGGAACCAGTATAAAATATATCTAGTCATATTATAGTCTGCTCTGTTAGTAACTGATTTTATGGTGTGTATTTTATTCTTGCCTTGTTTTCTGCTTTCTTTCCTGTGTATTTGTTAGTACCTTATTAGGCATTTAGGGAATGGTAAGTTATGCTAAAATTTCCGGTAAGGGAGGAGATGAAGCTAATTTAGTTTGGTTAAAATGAAATTTGCTTCCCATTTGTGGATTTCATTTATTGGGGATTATTCTTATTGCTGTAGAGGAATTTAATCTATTATTACAAGTAAATGTATTTATTGTAGTTGCTTCTTCCAGTGTATAACATTAGTCATTCTAGCTTCACCTTGTAGAAAAAGAACATAAGGAAGTTAGATAGTAATGATAAAAAATTATATTGGGTTGGTTCTGTGATATACTTAGATTATTCCTTCAAAGGATAGATTTGTTTCAAATTTGAGTACTGGGCACAACAGCTATCTTTTTTGTTTATTATTTTCTATTTATGTAGGTTTAATGGAGAAATCAAACAACATTTATTCAAACTCAGCAGAATCTTTCTTGCCTGGAATTTGCAAGGAATTGATTGGTTCATCATTAGATTTCCTTAGTCAAAGTGTTGATGAGGAAAAGACTGTGGCAGACAGCTTAATTACCAGTTTTCTTAAAATTCATTCTTGTATGACTGCCATTTCCAAAGCTTATGAACAACAAGATGAAGAAAGTCAAGATAACTGTGAGTGCCACCTCAGCTTTTTAACAATTACTTTCTACATTTTTGCTCTGATTTGAATTATTGTTTGTCATAGTGATTATGGATTGTTTTTGATGATATTAAAATGTACTTAAGTTGTTCAGAATAAAATTTTCTTTTATTGGGAGATTGTTTCTGATCACTTTTCTACTTTTTTGTAGTTTTTTCTACTGATCGAGCAATCCAGTCATTTTGTATTCAGATGACGTCTGCTTTTGAGCAGCTTGTTGTTCTAACCAGACATTGGCTTGATGATTTTCCACAGTCTACTTCAAGACCTGATGATGACTTGACTCAAGAAGTTAAAAAGTTGGGAGGGTACTTACAATTGTTTTTGCAGGTAAGTTCATCTGAATTTGTCCCCTGACATCAACCTGTCTTTGAAATTCTGACTTACTGGTACTTTAGAAACTCTTCTTGAGAGACCAAAATTGTTTGATCTCAAAAAAGACTTTAAGGTAAATGGGCAAACTTGTTCTAATCAGTGGATTCTCCTCTGTTTTAGTACTTGAAATGGCTAAAGTGGCATCAAAGAAGTTTTTTGTTCCATTCTTCCGGCACTCTGCAAAGTTTCCTTAAAGAAATAGTGGTGGGGACTATGGATATATTAACTTGGGATAGCTTTATATATAACAATAGGTAGACTTCATGATAAAAAGTTCTAAAACAGTAGAACAAATCCTAAGATTCCTTCTTCAGCATTGAACAAACATTTATTACTGGTCAGATTTCATTACATCCAACTCTAAGAGATGTTTCAAGTTATTATTATACTTTAGTTTTCTTGTACTGAATATTTCTTGAAATAAATTGACCACTGCCTGTGGCTTGGAAATCATTTTTTAGATATAAATTAGAATTTGGGGAGGAGGAGAAAAATTTAAAACTCAAAAGTTTAGGGAAATGATTGTTGATAAATCAAAATAAATTAATAAATTAGAATTTGATTTATATATTTTACCCTGTTTTATATATGTGCTGTATAAAAAGTTCAAATACTTAGGTTTAATATGTTCATTTGTATTTTTGTTTTTCGTGATTTATTTACCTACAACTAAGATTTCATAGTCCTTAAAATTTTATGAAAAATTACTATATATTGGAAGAGACTTTCTTTGAAGGGTGAGTCTAACATAAGACTGTTTTTGAGTTACATTCTATGCAACAAAGTAATTAGCATAATTAGTATGCAGGGCCCGGGCTCTCTTCAGATGTAGTAAAAATATTATGTATTTGTGCTTTGACTAGTTAAAGTAGTTAGTAGTAGGTAGACAAGTCGCCTACCCAACAATTTTACTTGTAACGGGTATATGAGATGTAGTATGGGGTAGAGGAAAGAACATGAGGTAGGCTGAGAGGACGTGTGACACAAGAAGGAAAGCGGTCAGGAGAGAAGCTGAACAAACCTGGGCTCTGACCCCCTTCTCTGCCTGTGCACGAGAGCAGCTCCTTTGCAGCCTCACCCTTCCCATGTAGAATGAGCACAGAGTTGAGGAGCTTCCAGAAAGCATTCGAGTGCCCTCAAATACAAATGACTTTCAGCTACTACATTGTGCAAGATACTGTTTTTATCCTTTAGGTTGCTCACAGTGTAGTAGAGTGGTTAGTATACTCTATCCAGCTGGCTTATATTTCATATTCTGTCAATTTGCTACAAAAGAGGTCGTGGCTGGCCTTCTGAGGTAGCATTCTAAAGTAAGAGTTTGCTTTTAACCCTTGGGGAGTGTCAACAGATGAAATCAGTGGTAAATATGAAGAGCTTTTCTTGTTATTGTTGTTAGGATGCCCTGACAGTGTCAACAGAACACATGTGTATACATTTGTATATTTGTTTATGTATATATAAATATCTATGCATTAGTACTTAAGGAAGCTGTAATTTGACTAGTGTGCATAGAGAGAGCCATCTTGATATGGTGGATAAGGAGCTGGCCTCTTAGGAAGACCTGGTTTCAGATCCCTACTCTGACCCACACTGGCTATGAGACTTTGGACAAGCCCCCTCACAGTGGCATCTAGCTAACATTATAAGTTGCAAAGCAGGTCTGAATGGGGTTGGGCCGTTGCCTATACTAATGAAATCAGGTCCGAACCAAAACAAAAAAATTTTTTTAAATGTGGATACTAGTAGTCACAATTCTATAAAATGGACAGACTGAGAGTTGCAGTGGTTGAAAATTTTAGAGCCCTTTTGCCAACCTGGTGATGAGCCTTTCTGAATTCAACTGGGTTTATTCTTAAATAGTAATGATATAGTTATATAGTGATACAGTTAGTTGCTAGACCCTTCCTTGAATCCCATCCAATCTGGTAGAACCTTTCAGAGCTTCTTTTTCACTGGCATTTCCTTTGAGAATGTAGCTTCAGGAGCTCAACCTCACTTTCATGCCATAGTGGGCCATTAGGGTAGATCTTAAGTGAAGGTATATAATTATAGGTATACGTAAATGTTTTCTTAGTTTTGTAATGAGCTGTCCTTGAAATCATAAACTCTAGGAACCTAGTTTATCTTCATTTTATTTTTTTATAGACCTGTAATAGGGAGCTGTCAATGAGGAATGTGTTGTACCAATGCAGATTGGCAACTACTTTGCAAATTATGGTCTTGGAGAGTTGTCTGGGATGTTGATAGGTTAAATGAATGTAATAGAATAATAAACATTTATTAAGTACTTACTGTGTACTTAAGTACTTACTGTGTACTTAAGTACTTACTGTGTACTTAAGCACTGTGCTAAACTCTTCACAAATATTATCTCATTTGATCTTCACAACAGCCCTGCGAGGTAGGTGCTATTATTATCCTCATTTTACTGTTGAGAAAACTGAGGCAAACAGTTAAGTTTATTAAGTGACTTGCCTAGTCACACAGTCAGTATGTGGCAAAAGTAGGACTTGAACCCAGATCTTCCTGACTCCAGAGCGAGTCATCTAACTACTTTATGTTGTCTTTCATATGGTGGCATAGTGACTAGAATACCAGGCCTGAAGTCAGGAAGACCTGAGTTCAAATCCGGCCTCAGATCCTTACTAGCTGTGTGACCCTGGGCAAGTCACTTAACCCTCAGTTTTCTCATCTGTAAAATGAGCTGGAGAAGGCAATGGCAAACCACTCCAGTATCTTTGCCAAGAAAACCCCAGATGGGGTTACAGAGAATTAGATACGACTGACATAACTGAATGGTGACAACAAATGTTCAGTGTACCATTGTCTGTCAAATTATTTTTCTTAAATTCTCTTGTCACTGCTTTCTCATCTCTAGTGTTCAGAATCTATAAAGCTGATCTATGTTAATGTTTCAGGGGTGCTGTTCAGATATTTCTTCAATGGTGAATGAGGTTCAAAAGAAAATTATCGAAACCATGCTACAGGCATTAAAATATGTGGGGCAGTTAGCAGTTCTTAAAGGAGCCAAATTGCATCTTTCAGAAAACAATAGGGATGAAGTGGTGAATCTTCAGGTAAAGTAGATTATATTATTTTTTAAGACATATACATGGGAGGATGTAAGAGGTTTACTCTGTAATGAGTTTTGTTAGTTGATGACAAGTTCTTTTTACCTTTCTTGAAAAGATATAGTGCATAAATTTTAAAAGCTAAGCTATAAGACTTTAAAATACTTTAAAATCTTTATGTATAACTCGCTCTTTAGAATGTTAACCATATTAATTCACTATATGATTTTGAAAAAGTCACTTTATCCCTGTACCTCAGTTAGCTTTAATGATCTACCATCAGGAATATAATCAAGAGTAGCCAATTAATGAATGAAAAATAATTTACAGTATTGAGGTGTCAACAATGTATAGTATTTGTTTACTTTGGTTATTCATGTCATTTAAAATATAGCATTATAGTGGAAGATTAAGACCTTGTTAATGTTATGTAAATTCAAAACTACTGAATTCTAAACTGTTTTGAATGATTCTGATTTTTTCTTTTTATAACTTATAAACCTGTTGTTTATTATTTTTGGTGTGATTTTTATCTTTCTTTTTTAAAGCAGGCAGATATTGTTGCCTTTTTGAAAACTTAATAGGTTTTATATTAGAAACAACCAGAAGATAGATAATAAATTAGGCCCTATTACTACTCTCATAAAGATTAACCATTTGTTTGAAAGATGATAATCTACCTTCTTTTTTAATTAAAATCATTAGTCATTAGTAAATGATAGTAAGAGTCAGTGTGTCATAGTGGACTTTGAAGACTGAAAGACTTTCTCTGATACATGTGTGATCATAGTCAAGTCACTTAACCTCTTAGGGCAACAGGCAATTTTCATCCAACTCTGAATTTCTGATGAGTTGTTGATCAGCATTGGTGGGAGGAGTTTCCACATTTGGATTTCCTCATATCAATTGAATCACAGGTTCTTCTCCCTTTCCCCCAAAAAGGGACTAAGTTTAAATTTTTATAAATATATTTGAATTGATACAGGCTCTCTGTGAGCAAGAATGCAGATTTAATGGTTTTTTTACCTATTTGTCATCAAAACATAAGACTATTTAAACTAATAAATAATTCTTCTCAGTAGAAGTACAATTAAACTCAAAATTAAGGATTTGCTAATTGCAAATATTGTAGGACATTGGTCATTTGTCATTCTTTAGCTTAATGACTGTCTTATTATTTTGTCATTACCTATCTAATGATTATAAAATATATTATGGTCCTAAAAAGTGTCTGTAAATTCCAATGAAACCATTCTGTGATATTTTTTTTTAAATATAAAATAGTATTTGATTTTTAATGCATAAATTTTTAGGAGGATTTCATAAATGCCATTTGTGATGGAGTGAGGTTTGGTATGAACATTCTTTTGGATTCTGGACTTGAAAAAATGGGGCAGCTTCAGCACGAACTTGAACTCTTAGGACAATGCCCACAAAATAAGGTAAGATGAAAGAAAATTTTTACTGATTATAAAATTGTAATAAAAGCCAAACAGAGTGAAGTATCCTATACAGACAGTTCTTCATTATGTAAATTTATATTAGGAAAATTCGACATCCTGGCAGGCTGCAGACCTGCAGGGACTGTGGTAGTGGCAGCCTCAGAAGGTGCCAATGCACCTTTACCAAGGGTCCTCTGCTCCAGGCCCTGATCCCTCTCCGGGGAAGTCTGCAGAACAGTTAAGCAAGAACTGGCTGTAATCACAAATTTGATAGTTGACTTTGAGAATAATTTTATTCCTTTAGAAATGTATACAGTTGAGTTATTTTCTTGCAAAAGAGACTGATTCATTGTAGAGTTTCTATGTTTTTTTAAAGATGTGATTTTAGAAGACCAATATTATTGCTGTCACAATAGCATTTTGTCCTGCAACTTCAGTTGTAGCTCTCTCCTCCTTTCTGTAATCATTCTGCTGGATTTTGTTACGTCCTTTCTTAGTAATGTGGACGCAACTTCTGGAATTGAAATGTAGCAGTGCCACCTAGTGCCCATTTTGTGGCTGCTCTTTTTGTTTGTATTTTTGTTTTGTTTTTTCTACCTTGTCTGATCAAAAAAGTATTGCAAGTGGTACTGGACAAAAATGATTTTAAGCAGTTTTCAAAAAATATGCTAGTATGGTAAAACAGAAAGGCTTTTAAATTAAAACTAACATAAGAATAATAATATTATCCTAGCAGCAATTTATTGACTGATAGTCTAGGCAGTAGCAGTTAGGAAAATATAGGTCAGATCTAGTGATGAAAAATTTCAGTGTAGCATCCTAATGCTTTCATTTTTCTTGTAATGAGTGAATCTATTTAAAAGCATCCCTTCTCAGACCTATTAAAACTCATGGTATTCAAATACCTTCTACATTGTTAACTCTTCACTTGACACATTGTAGGGGAACGTGAGTTTATTGGGCCTTTGGTTTTTGTGACAAGTTTATATGACTACTTTATTATATAGATATTTGTTAATTGATTGAACTATGAGAATATAAATTTCATTATTATAACATTTTGATTTTTCTGGAAACTCCATTTTTAAAGATTGGCTGTAGTATCTCAACTCATGAATGAATTAATCAGCAAATCTTTAATGAATGCCTTTAATTGGCACATTTTTTCATTATATCACAATAGATTATTCTCCAAATAAAGTCCTATCCTGAAGCTTTCTTACAGTTTAGAGATAACTTCTAAACATAATTTATCTAAGCTAGACCTTACACAAAACCACATAGTCCATTGCTAGGCCCATACTCCAAATTTTTCTAGTTTAGCAAAACCTTCCAGAACTTGTGCTCCTCTTCTCTACAGTCTTTGAGAACACAATCTACACTATGATGAAACATTAGAAGAGGGCTTTAGTGGAAGGTGCCTTTGTATTAGTCACAGACAAAACATATTCGAATGAATTAAATGACATAAATATTTTATTTTCACATTTCTAGCAAAAACGACCTTTCTGTATTTTAAATGTTACTCAACAGTATTGGTAAATTCATTTAGTTGTTACTTGATTATGTTATATAATAATTATAACATTTTAACAAGCTACTTATACTTTATCAGATAAGCGAGTTCATAAATGTTTGTACTGCTTCCATCAATACAGATCACAACCAACCTACACTTTATCCTGTGTGATTATTTTCCTTATCTTTCCATAGATCTTCATAGAGGATCTGCCCAACAGGTTGGAGACTTTCCTCTATATTTCAGGCTCCCTCTTTTTCTCTTCTCCACCTCTCAAAACCCATTAACATTATCCCCCATTCTCTCCTTCATTACTTAATCAGTATTTATTAAGTGCCTACTATATGCCAGGTACTGTGCAAAACTCTATAAAAACATAGGCCTTTCTTCAACAAAGCCAGCCCTTCTACGTGAACCTTGACTCATTTCCTTCCTGCCTTCTACAGAAGGACAGTCATCTCTTCTTGTCTTTCTGATCTTTAATCTCTCCCTTTGTGTTGGTTCGTTCCTTCTTGCCTACAAACATGTCCAGGTGTCTCTCATCCTTAAAAAAAACATTAACACTACCCTACCAGATATTCAAACTGATATCCTATAAATCTTGTCCATTTCACATTTAAATTCTTAGAAAAAGCTGTCTGTATCCATTGTCTTCACTTTCCTCTCAGTCACTTTTCAATCTTTTGAATTCTATCTTCTCACCTTTTTGTGAGCTGAAACTGCTCTCCAGATGTTACCAATGATCTCTTAATTGCCACATCAGATGGCCTTTACTCAATTCTCATTCTTCTTGATTTCTCTGCAGCATTTGATACCATTGGACTACCTTCTCTTTCTGAGTGCTCTTTTCCTCTGAATTTTTATGACACTGTTGTCTCTTGGGTTCTTCTCCTACTTGTCTCATTACTCCTCATTCTCTTTGCTGGATCATCATGCATATCACACACTCTAATTTTAGTGTTCTCTTCTCTTATCAGCCTTGTTCTCCTCCTCCCAACCCACTACTCTCTCCAATTCTCTCCCTCTCCTCATATTATCTGCGCCATTTCTGTGCGCATGACTCCCAGTGCTCTTTGTAGTCTTTTTGTTGTTAAGTCGTTTTTCAGTTGTGTCTAATTCTTTGTGACTTCATTTGGGGTTTTCTTGGCAAAAATACTGGAATGGTTTGCCATTCCTTCTGTAGTCTTAGTCCAGAACTTCCTATTGGATATTTGCAACTGAATGTCCTATAGGCACTTACCCTGCCCAAAATGTGCTGTTTCTCTCCTTCCTCCCCTCCCCCCCCCAGTCCCTCTTCTGACCTTGCCTATTGTCATCAAATGCACTACCATTGTCCCAGTTGTTCAGGCTTGCTATCTCAGTGTCATGCTTCAATCTTCATTCTCCCTAACCCCACATATCCAGTCAGTTACCAAGTCTTATTGGTTCTATTTCCACATCTCTTTCATATGTTCTCTTCTTTCCATTCTCATAGCCACCACCCTAGTTCAGGCCCTCATCATCTCTTGCCTATGTTATTGCAATAGTCTCTTAAGGAGTCTCTTTCCCTTAAATCTCTCTTCTCCTGTCTGTCCTCCACATAGCTGCCAAAGTGATATTCCTAAAGCTTAGGTCTGAGCGTAACACTCCCTTAGTGTCTCCCTCTTACTCCAGAATCATATACTAATTCCATTGTTTGCCATTTAAGGTCCTCACACCTGATACTTTATGTTTTGCTTTTGTATGGGCTGTGCTCCATGCTCCCTTTTCTCCTCCATTTCTTAGACTTCCTAGTTTTCTTGAAAGTACAAGCGGTCATCCAGTCTGTGCTTCAATGCACTAATGACTTAAAACTGCCACGAAACAAATGGTCCGCAGTTTTAAGTTATTAGTTTTTAAAATCAGTAATTTTTAAATGGAAACAACTTGACCAAAAATCTGTCACAGAATTTTGAGACCATTAAAACAGTTTAATGCGAAACCTGTGTGTTGTTTGGGTCAACCATTATTAGAATTCAATGGGGGTGGAAAGCATTTAAAAGTAACCTGGCATGAATCCATTGGCTACAGAATCTTTGCTAAAATTTTTGGGCACAAAAACTAACACAGGCAAGTGTGTTCACTTGGCCTAACAATTTGTAATTTTTGTTTAAATTTTTGCACCTTTGGGCAAAGCTGATAAAAATGTGTTTACCTGACTTGTTAGGGCTGTATTTTTGTCTCTTAATGAAAATAAGGGTGTTTGATTTTTGTAGGTTAAAGGGGAAAGTGCTATAGAGTAACTTTTTTTTTACAATGCCCTTCCAAAGCCTTTGGCTTGGTTCCCTTTTTCTAGCCAGACAATCTCTAAACACCAGCAAGTTACCTGGTAAAGGTATATAATTGTAAGGTTAGATGGATTTTTAAGGAAATTGGCACTGTCTTGTAGAAATTTTTATGTAGTTGTCCATCTTGAGATAAATTCACTAACACTGAAATGGGAATTATTTCTGTGGAGTTTAGCATTACCTCTTAAATTTTAAATTGTGCCAAATAGAAGTAATGCTATGGGGGGATAGTGAAGGTAATCTAGTGAATTAAGTTAAAGCGATGAATGTCAGGTGTGCCACTAGCAGAAAACTGCCATATTAGCTGCTTTGTTTATTCATGTGTGGTGTAATATAGTTAGTCATAGTAATAAAGTTCCCAACTTCTAAGATTAATTTTAGCACTGAAAGTTAGCATTCTTTCTATGGAGTTTCATTACCTCTTACAGTAAATTACCTCAAGTTCATTTTTTTTTTAGAACCAAAACTTGGAATTTTAGAACTAAATCTAACAAGTGGGGAAACCTGGCCTCCTTGAAAGATGACTATCCCCATTACAGATATATTGGACTTTTCCAGCTTTGTTAAACTGCCTCAAAACAATGCACTAATGATAGAAAATCCGTTCCTTCTCAAGGCAGCCTGTTTCACTTTTGGACAAGTATAATTGTTAGGAAATTTTTCCTTGAATTAATCCCAATTCTGCTTCTCTGTAGCTTCTACCTGTTGCTCCTAGTTCTGCCCTTTGGGCCCAAGCGGAACAAGTCTCTTACCTTCCCATTTTATACCTCCAAACTGTTCTACATCATTCCCCATTCTTTCCTCCTATGCTATAGTCACTTGTGAAGAACTGGCCCTTCCTGTCAAGGCTAGTGCCTCTCCTTGAGTGCTTGGTAACATCCCCTCTGGCTCCTGGAAGAGCTGACTCTGGATCATCCCCCTCTTTCTTGTCTTCAGTTTTTCCTTATCTAATGGCACCTTTCCTATTCCCTACAAATGTACCCCGGTTTCCCAGCCTTAAACGTTTGTACTAGACTCTGTGTTCCCCTTAAGCTATGTACACTACTAGTATAATGGTAGCGAAGCACACATGTTGAAAACATGTGACCCAAGGATAAATTCTTGATTCTTGGTTACTGGAAGGCCTTACTTAGTCTCTAGCAAGCATGTTTTCTGGTATAAGAGATCATGTCATGCTCCTTGAAGACTCTTTGTCTCTCAGCTATCTTTCTTTAGTGTGTCTCTTTCTGTTCACAAGTATAGCCTCTCCTAGCCTCTCCTTTCTTAGGTAACTTGTACTCCAGAATGTTTCTCTGCTCTTAGCTGGATACCTCCCCTGGGTGTACCTGAGCCTGGAGTCCTCCACTGCTGACCTGGCCTGAACAACTGCTGATATTTCTCCTGTTATTTAAGCTAGGCATGTGATTTGCTTGTTTGATTAGTTAGTCTGTTGCCTTGACCCAATTAAAGGGGAATTTGTACCTGATAAAGAGCTATATATAGACAATATGTAGACAATCCTGTTTACACATTTTTTTAAACCTCTTCACTTCTGTTGTTTGAGGCTGAGGTAATATCTATAGCATTTCCCTGATCTATCACTCCAGTAACCCCTTTGAAAGAAGAAGTCATCACTCTCCTTTCTAGGTATTAACAAACTATCCCTTTAATAATATGTTCTAGACAAATAGTGTCTTGTTGTGGATAGAGAGCCAGATCCAGAATGAGAAGGACCTGAATTCAAGTTATTCCTTTCCTTTCCCTGTGCCCTACCCCCATGTTTAATTGGCTGTATGACCCTAGGCAAGTTATCTAACTTCTCAGTGCCCAGGGCAATGCTTTAACACTGTAAGTTGTAGAACAGTTGATGATTTGTATTGGTATGTGAAACGCCCCTGGGAATTGCTTATAAAAATAGCTAACATTTATATAGTATCAGGCACTATACTCAGCCCTTTATGATTATTATCTCATTCAATCTTCACAACAACCCTGAGAGGTAGGTGCTATTATTATCCCCGTTTTACAAATAAGGAAACTAAGGCAAACAGAGGTTAAGTGACTTACTCAGGGTCACACAACTGGTAAGCGTCTGAGGCCAGATTTGAACTCAGGTCTTTCTGACTCTCCAGGACCAGAACTTTATCTACTGTGCCATCTAACTGCCCCTGCATATATTGATGATATCATAGGTATGGACTAATAACAATAATACTGTCTAAAATTTTGCCTGGATTCAAAATTAAGCTCATTGACTTATTTATAGTTTGCAGATTTACTCTCTCACCCTTTTTGAGTATCGGGTCATAACTTGTCTTTCTCCAGTCTGGTCACCTCTCTCCTTTCTATTCTTCTGTGTTTTCAGATATCCCTGATAGTGACTCAGCAATCATACCTGCAGATTCTTTCAGTGCCCTGAGATATGATTCATCTGGGTTAGGTTAATAGAACTCATCAAGGGGAGCTGGCTGTTCCTTAACCGTTTTGGGGCATCATCTCCTATTAACCTTTTTAATTTTGTCCTTTCCAGTTTAAAGATCTTTGTTCTTGAAAGGGAGAACAGAAGAAAAGAGTAGAATGGTTCTGTATTCTCTCCATCAGCCATTGTCACCATCTCAGTTGCCTCATAGGTGTTCCATCCCTTCTTTGTTTCTCCATGAAGCTCTTTTTTATTATTTTTTGTGATCAGCAGCCCAAGCTATTTCTGAGTGACCCTGTCCTGGAAGGATTATGTCATGTTTCATCTTCTTTTACTTGCCTTTAATCTCATCTGTTCATTTCTTTTTAAAGTCCAAGTTGGTCAGTGAATTACCTGTGCATCTATCTCAGTCTCTTTTGACAGATTCCCTTTTCTTTCTCATTAAAATTGTTTTTTTGTTTTATTTTCCGAATTTCATTCTTAAGAATTTGTCATCTCTCTTGAGTTGATTTCCCCTGAAGACTTTTTACCATAAAGTCAGACTGATCCTTTTTCCTGAATTTTCTGGAGTTTCTCCAAAAAATCTAGACTATATCTCTCATATACATAGTTGTCAAGAAGAATTTAAGTGCTTACTGTGTGCCAGGCATTGTGGTGGCAGTGTCAGAGGGGAGAAGTGAGCATATATGAGAAATATTGCAAAGGTGGAATTGGCCGGACTTGGCAACGGATGGAATGTGGGAAGTGAGAGAGAGTGAGGAGTTGGAGATGACACCTAGGTTGTGAGGTTGGGTGACTGGAAGAGTGGTGGTACTCTCAACAGTAACAGGGAAGTTTGGAAAAGGGAAGAATTTTGAGGAAGAAGATAATGGCTTCTCTCTCCTTCTGTATCACAAATTCTAAGATTGCATAGTAACTTCCCTCCTTACCTACTGTTTCCCCCCCACCACACACACACACTTCCCATCATTCTCTTTCAACAACTAAAGTTCTTCCTTGATGGTCAGAATCAGCTTCAAAATAGCAATTTACTTTATCACTTCCATTACCTTTTGAAGGATAACCAAGAATTAATTAACTACTCAGCTTTTGCAGAAAAAGAACTTCAACAAATATTTGTTTAACTGAAATATTCCATCACTGTTATGTAGGGTGTCCTAGAAGTCATAGTCATGGACTGAACTAAAACTTTTGGAACACCCAGTTCTCCACATATTCTGTAGTATACTCCCACAACTTTATCATTGTCATTTCTCCCTCTATTATTTTTTTACCTATTTTTAGCATATTTCCTTCTCCTGTTAGTGAGTTTTCTCACAAGATTATAAAATTGTTTACTATATATTGTTTCTTCAGCCTACCTCTTTATCCATTTTTTCCTTTTGAATAAGGGATACCCTTCCAGAGCCATATTCCAGGCATGAGCCCCATTCCATCAAATCTTACTGATGGCTAGGTGTTCAAATTTGACTCTTGGCGTTAGGATTTCTAATTTTGACCATGTTTACAATTAATAAAGGACACAAGTTCACATACTAGAAGTTAAAAGATGAGTAGATACTTAAAACTAATACTTAACATTGGTTTCCCCAAGATATTAAAGAACCAGAGGAAGGTCTCCAGTTTTTTTTTTTAATGAATCCTTTATGGAGGATTTAGTGAAGAATGTAGAAAGAATTGCATGGGTGGAGAAAAAGGATGGAGGAGTTGTGATCTGCATCAAAGGAGCGAGTACCCCATACTGAGATCCTAGATTTATTAAATCATCAAAGCATTGACATCATATTGAATATGATTCAGAATGAGTAGCCCATTTATTGGGGTTTGGGAGTCTTTACATTATGCAGTGATTTGGGTTGCAGCAGTAGTTGTAACAGTATTGGTCCTGTTCAGTCTATCTCTCTTTCTTGCCTAGTTTGTGTTATGTCTGGAGGCAGGGTCTGAACTAGATGATCTAGAATAAAATGATAAAATAATAGAGTTTTAGTGGTGGAAACGACTTTGGAGATCATCTAGCCCAGAGGTGTTAAATTCTTGGCCCACTGGCTAAGTAGAGGGGGAACCAGATTAAAATATAATTGATAAATGTTTACCAAAATAAAAATACAATACAAAACAAATGTCATTTTGTGGTTTTCTAAGTCAATGTGCAGCCCACAAAGATCCTTTTCTGTTGGAGTTAGATACCACTGATTTAGCCTAATCCGCTATTATTATGGATTGAGGTAACTGAAGCCCAGGAAAAGTAAGGTGCTTTATGCAAGGTTATACAACATTCGAGAACCAGGACTGGAACCAAGATATCCTGATTTCCTGGCTAGTGGGTTTTGTTTTATTTTTATTACACCAACATCACCTTCCAGGTAAAGAATCTGTGATTATGTAGTTTTTATTATTTCTATATCTAAATACTACAATCCCTTTATAGGTTATAGAAAAGATGAAAACTAATGCTGTGGCATTGACCAGATCCTTTGGAAATACCATTACTGATTGGAAAAAGGTAAGAGAAACTTTAAATTTTTCTCATTAAATACTGTAATTTATTTCAGTTGATTTTCTTTTTTATTTAATTGAAGCATAATTTTTTAACCTTCCTGAATTATTTCCGTTCAACAGTTTTAAATACATAACATGAATCTTAGAAGGGATATCGGTCAAGGGTAATAATTTCCTACCTGTGTATAGTGTTTCAGTCAGCTTTTTCTGCAAAGAAATCATAGGATAAAAAAGGAGTTGTGAATAATATAGGTATATAAAGAGCATAAGTGAATTAGGAAAAGCATTCTTTTTTAAATTCTTAAATTTCATAAACAAAGATGAAAAAGCATAAATTGTGGAGTGATATATTAATATATATTAAATATATATTTATTATAATATAATAATATAATAAAATTATATATAATAAACAAATATATATATTTAATATATAAATATAAATAAATATATTAATAAGATTGTAGATTAACACTCAATATTTTAAAGAACACATACATATTAACAATAGGACTTACAGATGCCATCTGAATATGTGTTTAAGAAAAACTTTATATATACTAAATGCATATATATATTATTATATATTATTTAATCTGTTGAAAGCACCCTGCGAAAATAAAAGATTTAATAGAAATGGCTATTCCTTAAAGCCATAGAACAGAAAAGCAGTGGTAAAAATAGAATTGTTAGCAGTTAGGATGGAATTGTTATCTACCCTGGCTACTTCTTGGAAAGGGAAGAGAATTTAGGGCTTGAGTATGGGCATAGATCAGAATACTTCTTGACCTGGGAGCAAGAGCTCTCACCCTATGACCCAGAAAATGTAAATCTGGCTCCAGTCATGTAGGTAGCTAAGCTTATTTTCCATTTGGATTCATTTCTTGAAACTATCCTTGAGTATAAGAATAAGTACCTACACCTATAATAGTTCAAGGATTTGTGATTTCACTTCCTCCTAGACAGCAGGTGGCACAGTGGATAGAGCAGTGTGTCTGATTTCAGGAAAATCTAAGTTCAAATGTGAACTCAGATACCTACTAGCTGTGTGGCCCTGGGCAAGTCACTTCATCTCCATTTGCCTCAGTTTCCTCATCTATAAAATGGGGATAATAATAGCGCCTATCTCCCAGTTATTAATCTTCTCTGGGCCTCTACTTCCTTCTCTGTCAAGTGATGGGGTTGAATTGGTCAATCTTTAAGGTCCCTACTAGCTCTAATATTGTATTTCTCTGTAAATGTATATAGGAAGTTTATATTAAATTGATCTATCACATATTAAATTTTGATGAAGATCATAAGACCTCAGTTCATTCAGATTGGTTTAGTAGGTGTGTCTATCAAGTGTCATCTTATAATAATAACGATTTTCCTTGCCAGATCAGATAGCAGAGTTATCCTTCTACTACCTCAGCATTCTGCCACTATCCCTTCTCCATTTTTTCATTAAAGATAACTTTTTTGTTACAGAATAATATAAAAGAGCTTAAGTTAAATTTTAAGAGGGAATTCTTATTTCATTTGAAGCATAGCTTTATCATTTTATCTTGACATTTCTTAACATTCAAAGTATTGTTGCAAAATTTGATTTCAAAACTACTTAATAGTGATAAGATTATAGCCATTGAAAGTCATTCTGATAAAGTTTTACTGCTTTGTGATTCTACTGCATATTTTAAATAAACTTTGCTTTTTGAATACAGAAGGATTTTAGAGTTCAAGTTAAAGAAGAGGAGTCAGTATGTCAAGATGTGAAGAAGCTAATTAATCTTGCTACAGAATTCTTGAAATTGAAGCATTGCTTAGAGCAAATTAGTCAAATTGTTATTTCTGCATTGAAAGGTATTTACCCCAAATGAGATTCACTGTTTTAATCAAAATATCATATTGTAAGCGCACTTGTCTTCCACTTTCATTAATCCTTTCAATAGTAGTTGACTCTTGCTTATCTTCTTCATCAACTTTAAGTTCAAGTATAGTTACTGACATAATTGACATAATAGTAATTGATACCCATTTCCACTTTAACATTTAATTTATTTAGCACCTGCTACTCATCTCCCTTATCCTCAAAAAACCTGGATTTAACTCTGCAGTATCTTCAAGCTTTTGTTCTGCCCTTCACTCCTGAAAAAATAGGGGGAGGTGTGGCCTCCACTTCCTTATTATGCGTTCTTTCCTCAATTCATTGCACTTTGGCTTTTTTAGTCTACCATTTTACTAATATTGTTTCTCATGGTCTTAAAATGCTAAATCTGTTAGTTTTGGGGTTTTTTCCCCCAGCCTTCTTCCTGCTTAACTTTTTGGCAGCATTTAATGCTGTTGACAACTCATTTTCTTGCATCTCTTCTCCTTAATTGATGTCTGTGACAGCGCACTCCTGATTTTCTCTTACCTCTCTGACTGTTTCCTTTTTTCTTCTTCTGGTTTATAAACCTCTTTCACTTCTTGGACTTCCCCCGAGCTCAGACCTTGGCCCTCTTCTCTGTAGTTTCTTCCTTTAAAGTATCATACACTTCCGTAAGTTTAAATTTTACCTCTCTGCAGATGAATCCCAAATGTATACATGTAGTCATACAGCTCCGAACTAGGCATGTCTCTCTGGATGTCCCACCAGTACCTCAAATTCCAAATACCCACAACAACTAAATTTCTCTCCTCCTGAACCTATCCCTCCTCTTAGCTTCCCCTTTTCTGTTGATGGTACTAACACCCTTCCAGTCACCCAAGCTCTTGACCTCAATATTCTCTGTGATTCGTCTTTTCCCCTCATCTTCTATATCCAATCAGCTGTCAGTTCCACCTTCATTTCTTCACTCATGTTGTCACACCAGTTTAGACTTTTACCTCTCACTTGGTCTGTCATAATGTTCTGACTGGTCTTCCTGCCTTCAATCTGTTTCCTCTCTAGTAATCTTCCCTAATGCACAAATATGATAATGTCGCTCCCCTGCTTAGCAATCTTCAGTGGTTTACCAATGTCTAGAGCAGAAATGTCCCCCACACACATAGCCTGGGACTTCGTGCAGCCCATACTATGGCTAACTGCCACTTGACCCAGATTACAGATTATAATTGAGAAGTATTTAGCAAAATAAATAAAAATGCAATAAAATGTACATAATGTTAATATATAGTTTTCTAAGTCAATATGCACCTGCAGAGTTCCTTCTGTACAGTTTAGTGGCCTCATTTTTATTTGAACTTGACACCACTGGTCTGTAGGATAAAATACAAACTCTTCATCCTGATAGTTAAAACCCTCCATGATATGGCTTTAGTCTACATTCCCAGCCATATTTGCTATTATTCCCCTTCACGTACTCAGCATTCCAGTCAAACTAGACTACTAGTCCGATGTCAACCTGACACCTCTCACCTTTATGCATTCATTCAGGCTATCCTTCAATACCTGGAATATATTCTGTCTTCCTTTCTGCCTTTCAGAATCTTTTTCTTCCTTCAATGTTCAGCTCAAGTGTTATCTACACCCTGAAGTACAAGAGTGATATGAACTAAGCCTGGGTATTAGTTATGACACTTTATGATTTCTACTCAGATAATAAAAGTCCACATAATTAAAGGTGGCTATGGAGTGACTTGTACTGCAGAGACAAAGATTTACTAGTTAGTAAGAAATAGTCCTTGCTAACTAATAAATAATATTTAATAAATAATTCCTTGTTAACTAATAAAACTGATAACAAGAACCATTCCTTCCTATCAGTTTTACATGTCTTGATGTACTCACCTTATATTTGACCTAAAAAAATCATTGCTATTATATAAATATTAGAAATGTCTAAGAAAATTAAGAATTGATTAGTTTGCTTTTTTTCCTGTATAGGATTAGGATCCTCTGGTGATGTTATTCTGCTCAAGAGTTGTGTTGAAAATATTTGCAACTTATCCACACATTTTAATGATAACTTCAGTCTATTTACATCACTTTCTGATTCAACAAACACCTATGATGATAGAATATCTGATGTTGCCTCCAGGGGATTACAGTCTCTGGCGAAATCGTTTCTCTTGGATTTTGAATCTGAAAAAAGACTTGACTTGTTAAAACTCGAGGAAATATCTAAACAGAATAGTAAGGATGAAGAAAAACATGAACTAACAGGAACTGAATCTACTAGGAGTAAAGTTGTACCAAAACATGTCTATAAACTCCAGACTCCGTCTTCTGCTCTTTGCACAGGGGAACTTTCACCCAATACCATTCAGTGGGTATAAACTTATATGTGTGTATATATTTTGTGACTACCCAAGAATGAAAAAGAACTTGATAAACCACTTTGTTAATGTAGGAGGAAGTTTTGCATAAGAAAAAAAAGCTCAGTACCTCACAGAAGTTCATAATGTAACATTATGTTGGGCCTGAAGAACACCTTTACCATATGAAAGTAAAGTATTATGGAATCTTTATTTTAAAAGAAATAAATGTCTGTATGTGACACCCACAAAGTCACTTGACAGTTTTCTCCTTGATGATAAATCATCAGGTACATCAAAGAACCTATTAAGCACTTAGTTAATTGTGAGTTCTTGCAAAATCCCCAAATATTATGACAAAATGAAATAAGGAATCCAAGACCAAATGCATGGTCATGTCTTTAGCCTCTGATGGAATTACATTGCTTTGAGGTGTTAGGAGTTTGAAGTTTTGATACTACCTATTAACTGAAATACCTGTTCACTGGTTTATTAGCTATATTTAGTGATTCCTTAAAGGTTGGAAATATGAACAGTTGGTGAAATGTGTATGTATATCTTGTCTTTTCAGCTAAGAAGGGTTTGTGAAAACTTGAAAATAATAGGAATATGCCTTTTAAGGGAGTTGTTAATGAGAACTTAGCTCTCGTAATTTAAATTGCATTGTAGCTATTATTCTTCTCGAGGTCTTGCATCATTTTTTAAAAATAGAATACTCGGGAGTTTTCCTAATTTTCCCTAGCTGTAAAGACATTTATCAAAATATATGTATTTTATGTTCTCACTTCATTATACGCTAATGATTTCTCCTAGCCCTTACTAAAAGTGTCAGTGTTTAGGTAAGCAGTAGGAATGAATTTTCTGTCATCTTTGCTTTTTAAAATGTGTGTGCACCTATGCAGTGTTTATAGGATCTTATGAATGAAAATAATTTCTGAATTTTAATCCAAGTAAGAAAAGATAGAATATATTTGTGCATACATTTGTAGGACCCCTTATGTTGGTTTATCATCATCTTGCATTTTCTCTTGATGGTTTTAAAGTAGCTATAGGGTCAGAAGTTAAACTCTAGATACCATTTTCTGAAAATTTGGGAGAGAATGTCCACTTCTTTAAATCGTCAATGTTTATAATTGGTATTGAGTCTCATTTTTCTGTCCTAGAGAATGAGGACAAATGAGTCTTTGTTTCCTTAAGCAGTGATTTAGTTAACTGAGGAAAATCACCTTTCCACCTAATATCTAAATCTACTTTATAATAGGAGGGACATTTTCTCTCCTTTTTAGTAGATCTTTTATACCTAATTAAAAATTGCATCCTAATGCCGGAATCTGAGCCTGCTACTGAAAGAACCTAAGGAATCAAAGGTAGGACTTTTCACTGATGGCACAGTTGTTTCATTATGAATTAAAAGAAGAATTTGTCGTTGGACAGAAACTGAAGCCCTTGAGACACTTGGGCATGGGAACAAAAAGGTCACTTAGTTTGTAGGATCTTGTGTAAAAGATAAAATTAAATGTCTTTGAACTGCTTGAAAAATGTGGGTAATTTGTGGTTCTGTGTGGTTGGGTTGAAGATGCCATTTTCATGATACTGAACAGTTCCTGGAAAGTAATTCTTTTAAACAACACAAGCACTTTGCCTTTTTTCCCTTTAAATACTGGTATAGCACATTACTTGTCTTGAAGAAATTGGCTATTTGGTATAAAGCATCTATCTGATAATTGCTTTATTAATGGGAAACTTCCAGTGAGCTTCTGCCATTATACTTTAGTCATTACATGATATGAATGTTATTTTCAATATGTGCCAAATTGAATTGGCTTTGTTGCATTTGAGCTGTATTTTTTTTCTAAACGTTAATATAATATTTTTTATAAATGCTTTGTATTGTAATTTCACCTTCCAAGTTTTTCAGAAGTCTGGATATTTTTGCATGCTTTATTTTTTGCTTAGAAGTAGCACACATTTAGTGTGCTTCTTAAAATATCAGTATAGTAATTTACCATTTCATATGACCTCTCTAAGGCAGGTTTTGTCTTTATGTTCATTATTTTAATCTTTACCTCATCCCGTCTAAACCCAGGATTATATCAGTCAGAACTTTTAAAAATCTTTGTAAATTTTTTGTATGTATTTATATTCTCAAATAATTGTCCCTGTATTTGAATGGGTTTTGAAACATATATTTTGCTATTCAGAATCATGTGTGTAACTGTAAAATATTGTAACAAAAATGTTATTAATAAATCTTGTCTGGATCAGAAATGTTGCTATATTGTTTTTCTATTTTACTGATGTCCGTTTAGCCCTTTCCCTAATTCATGAAAATCATTTTGATTATTTTGCTGTAATAAAAATTGACTCTCCTAATTATACATATACATTCTAATGACAGAGACAACACATGCATAAATGGGTACACCCAATATAGAGAGTAGATGGAAGGAAGCCTTAAAAGGGAAGGTACTAGTAGCTGGAGGGACTGAGAAAAGTCTCCTGGAGGAGGTGACGCTTAAGTTGAGTCTCAACAGAAGCCAGGAATTCCACAAGGTAAAAGTTACAAGGACGAACAGTCTAGGCGTGGGAGGTAGCTAGTGCAAAGAGTAAGAGATGGAGCAAGCATTGTATGTTAGGAAGTAAGCAGTAAAAAGGCCAACTAAGGCTAGACCATTGATTGTGGGAAGGGGAGCAATATGTTAAAAGACTGGAAAAGTTTGAAGGGGAACCAGGTTTTGAAGAGCTTTAAGTGCCAAACAGAGGAGTTCATATTTGATCTTAGAAGTAAAATGAAGGCATTAAAGTTTATTTAGGGGTTTGGGGAGAGCATGACATAGCCCTGAGCTGTAGGAACATCACTTGGGCAGTTGTGTGAAGAATGGATTAGAATGAGGAAGAGCCTTGAGGTAGGGAGTCTGGTTAGAAAGCTGTTGCAATTGTCCAGATGAGAAGAGATGAAGGTCTGAATGAAGAGAATAGAATGTATGTGAGAAATATTGTTGAGAAAAATTATAAGATTTGGTAATTGATTGAATAATATGGAGTGAGAGGGGAAACTCAGATAACACTGAGGTTGCAAACTTGAGTCACTAGAAGGATAGTGTCCTTGATAGTAATAGGGAAGTTCAGGAGAAGAGTAGGTAAGTTTGGAGAGAAAGATAATGAGGTCTGTTTTGGACATCCTTAGTTTGAGATTCCTATGGATCATATAGTTGGTGAGGCAGGTCAGGAGCTGAGGAAAGAACTGGGATTGAATAAATGAATTTTGGAATTATCTGCATAGAGGTGATAATTGAACCCACGAGAGCTGATATCTTCCCATGAGAGTATAGAGAGAAAAAGAAAAGGGCCTAGGACAGAGTGTTGGGATACACCCACAGTTAGTGGGCATCACATCATATTAATAAACATTTATTAAGTGTCGACTATGCCAGGTATTGTGCTAAGCTTTGAGGATACAATACAAAAAAGTCCCTGACCTCAAAGAGCTTACAATCTAGCGGAGAAGGCAACACATCAAAGAAAACTGAAAGGAGGTAGGATGGGGAAGGTACCTGGGGCCTGAAATCAGAGGTTCAAATTAAGTGCAGCTGGATGGGAAATGAGATGTCCAAAATGCTACACTTATCCCCCCTCCTTAAATGGAGAATTAGGAACTCATGGTTCCACCCTTCAATCAGAGGCAGAGGATACCAATGAGGTGTGAGTACCAAGGCTGATATAATCTTATAAGATGGCGAGATTTCCCAGTGATGACTTTACTGGGAACAAGGTGAAGTCAAATCCAAAGTGAGTGCAGCCAGAGAGATGGAAGTAGACATGAAAGAAAATGCAGCAAAGGAAATTTTGAAGGGCCACATCTGGATGATGTCAGAAGGAAGTGAAGTGGTATATAATTATAATGGGATACTATTGTGCTATAAGAAATGACTGGCAGGATGGCTTCAGAAAAACCTGGGAAGACTTATATGAACTGATGCAAAGTGAAGTGAGTGGAACCAGGAAAACATTGTACACAGTAACAGCAATTTTGCTATTCTGATCAATATAATGATCCAAGACAATTCGGAAGGAATATGATGAAAAATGCTATCCACCTTCAGAGAAAGAACTGATGGAGTCTGAATGCAGATTGAAGCATAATTTTTTCACTTTCTTTTTCTTGTTATTTGTTTAGTTTTTTTTTTTTGCAACATGGCTAATATAGAAATATGTTTTGCATGATTTCACATGTACAATTGATATCACATTTCCTGCCTTGATAATGGGTGGGGGGAGGAGTGGGAGGATGAAAAATCAGAACTCAAATTTTTAAAGTAAATGTTAAAAATAGATTTTAAAAAGGATGTGAAGTGGTGTGGAGGGAAAAAGTGGGACAATAGGGGAGAGAATATATGCAGGAGAAAAGAGTAGTCATTGATGTCAAATGCTGAAGTCAAGAAGAGTTGAGATCAGGAAAATGTCATTAGAATTGGCAGTTGATGGCAAATTAATGGTAATTTAAAGATTAATGGTAAACTTAGAGAAAGCCATTTTGGTTAAAGAATGAGGTTGGAAGCCAGGTGGCAGAGAGATTTGGGACAGAGTGAGAGGAGGTACTGAATATGTATGGCTTTTTCAAGTTTAGCAAAGAAGGAGAGGAGAGATAAAAGATATAGTTGGTGGGCATGGTAGGATCCAGTGACAGCTTTTTGTTTAAGAATGAGTGAGATTTGGGCGTGTTTGCAGTAATGTATAAATAGAGACTAAAGATTAAAGAGTGTGGATGAGAGGGGCAATCTACAGGAGAAAATGAAAAAGGATGATATCAAAGTAATATAGCTAGATTGACGTGGACAAACAGAAGGGCCGTATCATCTTCAGAGCTTGTAGTGAATAAGGACGTAGTTGGGGAAGATGTCAGAAGGCATGAGATGTTGTGGAGGGGAGAGGAGGGAGCTCTCAGTGAATAGCCTCAATTTTTTCAATGAAACAAGAGGCAAAGTCCTTAGCTGAGAGGGTTAAGAGAAGGTGTGATGTGAGTGACTTGAGGAGATAAGAGAAGATTTGCAACAAATCTTGTGAATATGATGGGGAAATCAAATAGAGAGGAATTACTAGGTTGAGGAATCAATAAGGGAGGAGAAAGAAGAGGAGTCTTGCTGCAGTGAGGTTCCAGTGGAGATTAACCAGCATAAATTTCAGTAGGGAGAAGAAACTTTCAGTTGAGGATGCGATGAGAAATCAGAGAAGGCTTCATGGAGGAGATAGCATCTGAGCTGAGCTTTGAAGAAAGATTCTGAGAAGCAAAGGACCATTCCAGAGACCTTTGGAAATACTTAGGGACAGGAAATGGCACATCAAGTCCAGGGAACAGCTTGTAGGCAAGTTTGGCTGGAATGTAGAGTGTATGAAGGGAAATACGAAATAACCCTGGAAAAGGACTTTGGAGCCAGACTGTAGAGGATATTCAATACCAGGCTAAGGAGTCCAGATTTTATTCTAGATTCAATAAAGAGCCACTTATTCTGGGTTTTGAACAGAAGAATGATAAAATTAGAATAGGTGGTGTTAAATGACACTTCAAGGATTCCTTTATGTACATTTTGATCTTCACAACAACCTTCTGATGTCGTTACTAGAGAACTGGGGCTCAGAAGTCCCTTGCCTTTGATCTCATAGGTGGTAATTTTTGGAGTCAGGATTAGAACTCAGGTTTCCCAATTCAAGCACTGCTTATTTTTGGCTGCACCCATATTCCTTCTCTTCATTGTCTTAAAATCTAATTTCCTTGATGCCCTTTGTTTTTACAACACATTCACTTCCAAATATATCTTTCTCTAATTTAACAAGCTCTTTCTAGTAACAAAGATTTTAAAAGAATAAGTGGGGAAAAAGCAATTCAACAAAACTGACCAACCTGTCCCTGGTCTGAGAGTCTGTGTGGTAGTCAATCTCCAGAGTCCCCTCCACATCTGCAATGAAGGGAAGAAGGTAATGTTTTCTCAACTCTCCTCTGGACCAAAGCTGGTCACTATTAAATCACATTTAATTTTTCCTTGTTCTTTCCACTTACATTGTTGTACTCATTGTGTATATTGTTTTCCTGGCTTGACTTACTTAACATTGCATCAGTTCATAAATGTCTTCCCATGGGCCTCTAAATTCTTTATATTTGTCATTTCTCATGGAACAGTAATATTCTATTACAGTCTTATAGAACAATTTATTTAGCTGTTTGCCAAACCTACTTTGTTTCTGGTTCTTTGCTACCATAAAAAAGTGTTGCTATGAAAATTTGGGGACCTTCACTTCTCTCTTTGACCTCTTTGAGGCATGTATCTAGCAATAGGAGCCCTGGGTCGAAGAATATAGATATTTTAGGCACCTAAAAACAACAACAACAACACCATATTGTTTTCCAGAACGGTTAGATCATTTCACAGTTCCACCAAGTACGTATGTATGTAGCAGTCCAACACTGACTATTCCCATGTTTTGTCATCTTTGCCAGCTTGCCAGATATAGAGTAAGACCTCAGATGTTTTGATTTTCATTTTTCTTATTTTTAGTAATTTGGAACAATTTTTCATATGCCTGACAATAGTTTGCAAAGCTAAAGACTATTAGCATCCTTTAACCATGTATTCATTGGATCTTTGTTGGGATGGTTTTTTGTCTTTTGTGTTAGTTACCTATATATCTTGCATATGATAACTATTTAATAAAATATTCTGCTTGCTACTTTAGTATAGTACTAAATTGCTAAATTAATTTAGATAGTATTTTTCTTATATTAGCACAGCCCAACCATTATCAATGAATAATATGATACATGTTTATTGTGGGAAAGAGAGAGCCAGCTGCTTCACAGGGAGGCTTGTTATATTACTGTAGGACTGCTAATCGTTTAAATCAAACTTTAGTTCTTAAAAATGTTCTCTAATTGTACTCGTGAAAATCTTGATAGACTAAGTCTCAGACATTTCATGTGGTTTTTTAAAATACAATTTACTTTTCTATTATTTACTCTTGGATTTTGTTACTGCTACATATAAATGCTGATGATTTTGTAGATTTATTTTGTATCTCAATACTTTATTGAAACCATTAGGAGAAGAAGGAAAGGGAACAAGTAAGAGCCTACCATGTGGTAGGTACTGTGCTAAGCACTTTCAAAACACCTTGTTTGATCCTCACAACAGTTCAAGGAGGTGGATGCTATTATTATCCTCATTTTACATTTGAGAAAACTGAGTCAAGTAGATTAAATGATTAACCTAGTGTCACACAGCTAGTAAATATTGGGGGCTGGATTTGAATTCAGGTTTTCCTGGCTCCCACCTAGATGCCTCAATTATTAATTATCTCAATTTTTCTTTTTTTTGCTGATTCTCTGAGATTTCCTAAGTAAGCATTTATTTTGTCTACAAATAGGGATAATTGGATAACCTCTTTGCCAATGTTAATGCCTTTAATTTTTCTTCTCTTGTTTTATTGCTATTGCTAACATTTCTGGTACTGCGTTAAATAGTAGCTATATGTTACCCGTGATGACTTAGCATATATGGCATTATTGAGGATTCGTGTGATAAAGAAGAGAGGCAGGCTAACTATATACAGAGTGAGAGCAAAAGGACAGCCTAAGAACTGTACCTATTTCCAAAGAGAATTAAAAGAGTTGGAAGAAAATCTCTGTGTTCACGGGATTGCAAAATTTCAGAGGTGGGAAGTGATCTCAGAATTTATCTAATCTAACCTATTCCTGAAAATGAATTGGCTTGACAAGAAACAAAACAAACAAACAAACAAAAAAAACCAACCTGACAACTGGCCCTCTAGCCACTCTTTGAAGACCTCCATTGAGGAGGAACCAGCTACTGCCAAAGGCTGCCCATTCAAAGTTGTCTTAGGTCTAAATTAGAACATTTTCCCTTCCAGCAAGCCTCTTTACAACCTTTACCTGTTGTTGAGATGAGATCTTTCTGTAAGATTTATGGAAAGAATGAAGAATTGCCCCAAATAAGGTGTAAATAGGTTGCCATCTCTATCTATGGAGAAAGAGCTCACACTAACTAACCCTCAGATACATAACTTGCTATTGCAAGTTCCTGATCCATCAGGGTATCGAAGAGCTTGTCCAAAGGTTGCTGTAATCTATGAATCAACATGAAGATTTGTTGAATGAATGAAAGCATGGTACTCTGGTAACGTAGATGCCACTGCTAAATGCAAATATTTCAGCTTGATTTCATTCAATAAACATTTTTTTAAGCTGTTGGGGCATGTAAAGTCCTACAGTAATATAACGAGCCTCCCTGTGAAGCAGCTGGCTCTCTTTTCCCCACAATAAACATGTATCATATTGTTTGCAAAAATGCCATTGTAAAATAATGCATGTGCTTATCACAATCTTTTTAATATTCCCAATCAGGAAAAATACGACTTCTCCATCTCATTTCCAAACTCCAAAGAAATATTGGTTCAGCTCTGGCTTGATTTCCCAGTAGCACTCTGGGCTGACAGGCTGAACTGCTTTACGATGGGTTCAGACCTCATCAAATTAAAGATGCGTAATGCACTACCTTTTCACCTTTGACCTCCTGAGTCCAAGTCTAGCTGGACTGGCCCCAAATAATAGCAATGAATGATTTGCACTTTTGTTGGGGGGGGTATTGAGGGCAGCAAAGCAGCAACAAGCTGCGACATTTCCCTTTGTTGGTTGACTTGGTGTCAGCCAATTTTCTCAATTTTAGCAAGTGATGTGATGACAGAGGGGGGAAAGAGGAGATGAAGTGAAAATTTGCCTGATCTGAAATGTGGGCTCGAAGCCTTGGCGCCATCATAATAGAATGTTTATACGAATTTCCTTTGGCTTCCAGCCTTGCTTCTGTGTGAGTTTTCACTGTGACAATCAGGGAAGATGCGGGCTGAAAAATTAGGTCTTTGAATTTTGTGCGATGGCCCTTCCTTGCGCACAGACCTGGCATTGTTTGTGGTGGGTGAGGAGGTGGGCTTGGTCAGTCTTGGATGTGCTTCATCTTGACTCCGCAAGCGAAACCGAATCCACTTTGAACTTGTTCTCTCTCCGTTGGTGCCCTTGTTACAGTCATTCATCACCCAAGTGCTTCCCTCTGACGATGTATTACAGCTATACATCATGGAAGTGAGCTACCGTTTTCCTAATGCATTGCCCTTATACATCAACAAAGCGAGCTGGGCCTCTCATAATATATTAGTGTAATACACTATCAGGGGGAGGCATATTGATAGAGGAAAGCTGGTCGATCTATGAATTGTGGATATCTAGAAAGTTCAGGTCAAGAGAGTAATGCAGATTTCAGGTTGGATTGATGTGGCTATGAATGGTGTTTTATGATATAAAGTTTGCCTCTGGTTTAAAAAGTAATTTAAGGTGGGTGACAGGTCAGGTTCAGGTTAAGAGAGGTTGACGTGGTGAGATATCTGTAGATCTTGGAAGATGTATTTCAGGAATAAATTACAAATCTGGATACTTTTATTTCATTCTGGATGTGTCAGAGGGCATATCAGAAAATGGGCAGGGGATGGAAGGGAGGGGGGAAGAGGAAAGTTTTGCACATAAAGCAAAACTGTTCCCCTTACCCTTCTTGCCAGAAGGACAAAGGAAATGTTATTTGTGCTTGCGTCCAGACAAAGAGAGCATATTGTTGACTGCCTCCCGAGGGGCTGTTGCATATGGGAGTTGGACAAAATATATGCAAACGCATGGAAAGCTGGTCATGGTAATAGAGAAGAGGTGTGCTCTGACCATATCCATGCTATATGTGCAGCAATGTATCTGCTCAGAATTAGTCCACTTCTTTCTGGGTCAGTTGGGAAGTGATTCTCTTCCTCTTGTGTAACCTTTGTTCGCCATCCAGCAAAGTGCCAGGCAAGCTAGACTTGCAAATTAGCCTCCACACATGAGCCCAGTAACCATTAAAAAAAAAAAATCAAGCCTAGGTGCCAGATTTGAAAATAATCATTCTAATTTTTAAAAATTAACTTTTACACTTAATAGCGAAGTTTGTATCACTTGTGAGATGGGGAGTTCACTTGTGGGTATATCACTTGTGAGAGAGAACACAGAATCTGAAGTCAGGAGATAGAGGGCAAGTCCCTGGTCTTGTCTCTGACCTCTAGTGGTAACTATATGATTTTAGGCAAGTCACACATCAGCTCTCTGACCTTCAACTTCCTCATTTGTATAGATACCATTGCTGTTGGTGGTGGTCCTTCGTTCTCCGAGAGGACCAATGACATCTTGAGGGTCGTGTCTTGACTTGGGCATGAATCTGCACAAAGCTGTCAGCCTCACTCTGTCCTCCAGAGTCAAACCTTTCAGGGTAGACATGGTGGTGTCTGCGAGCTCTGAGGCTGTGGCCAGATCACAACCTCACAGTGCCCAAGGCAACTCTATGATATAAGTTACAGACACGTTGCCAATTTCCAGAGGAGGGAATTTCTGTAGCAGGAGAAGGGAGAATAAGCCTGTACTACATGCCAGGCGGGGGCATCTAGGAGACGCAGTGGTTAGAGCACTGGGCCCAGAGTCAGGAAGACCTGAGTTCAAGTCCAGTTTCAGATCCAAACTGATTCTGTGACTTCGGGCAAGTCATTCAACTCTGTTCACCTCAGTTTCCTCATCTATAAAATGAGCTGGAGAAGGAAATGGTAAACCACTCCAGTGTCTGCCAAGAAAACTACAAATGGGGTCGTGTTCAAACATGACTGCAATTACTGAACAACAAAAATGTGTCAGGAATTGTACTAAGCACCTTACAAATATCATCTCATCTGATCCTCACAACAACCCTGAGAAATAGGTGCTGTAATTTTCTCCATTTTACAATTGAAGAAACTGAGGAAAATATAGGTTAAGTGATTTGCCCAGGGTCATATAGCTATTGAGTATTTGAACCTAGATTTGAACTCATGTCTTCTTGACTCTGGGCCCAGCTTTCTATCCATGAAGCCATCTAGCTGTTTGAAGTTACCTATCCCAGTGAAATCACAAGTGCAGATTGAAATGAAAACACTCTAAAATATGAGGAAGTCTTGCAGAGCATTAGACACCGCCACTGCTTTTGATCTTCTGCCACCCTCACCTACAACTCCGTGGGTGACAGGAATAGTACTTAGCACAGTATAGCAGTGCTGGCACATAGTAGGTGCTTAATAAATGATTGATTGAGTAGTAAAGACAATACCCAAGAACAGGGCTTCTTGTACCACTTCCCACAAACCCTCTCACCTAAGGATTTGTACCTGGTGCGGTTGCTATCTTGGAATTCATTTGACGACTTTAAACATGGGCTAGATTTGGAGTCAGGAGGACTTGCATTTGAATGAATGAGTTAATTAGATTAAATTACCTCTAAGGTCCCTTACAACTCTAACCCTATGATGCTATGATGTTCTGCTATTCTCATGGAGGTTCCTACTGAGCCTCAGGCCCAGGCACTTTGCTTTTACGGCCCTGGGAAGTTTCAGAAGAATCAGTGTAACTTTGGGTTGCTGGGTGGCATGGGGTATAGAGCATTGGGCCTTGAGTCAGGAAAGACCTGAGTTTAGATATGGCTTCAAATAGCTCCTGTGATTCTGGGCAAGTCACTTTTAAGCTGTCTGCCTTAGATTTCTCAAACGTAAAATGAAGATAACATTATCACCTACCTCCCAGGGTTGTTGTGAGGATCAAACGAGATAATATTGGTAAAGCACTGGGCCCATAGTAAGTGCTTAATAATTTCTTGTTTCCTTCTTATACATTTTGAAGGGCTACTTTTATTATTATTATTCTTATTTTGTGAGGCAATTGGAGTTAAGTGACTTGCCCAGAGTCATACAGTTAGTGAGTGTTATGTGTCTGAGGCTGGATTTGAGCTCAGGTCCTCCTGACTCCAGGGCTGGTGCTCTATCCATTGCATCATCTAGCTGCCCCATGAAGGATTACTTTTTAAGGCCTGTCTTCAAGGCTCATTTAAACATTTAGCAGCATTTTTCTATACTATAAATTCAGTGAGAAGCAAATGAACACAAAGAATTCTTTTCAATCAGTAATAGAAAAGCAAAGTACTTGGAAACTCAGAGTGTTGTAGGAGAGTACCAAGAGTGACAACTAGCTCACTAATGGCACCTCCAGGGGAACCAGAAAACCCCACTACATCATTAGCATTCTACTAAATGGCAGCCTGGGCCTTGATCATGGTCCTGAGTTGCCCAGCTTCTTTCTAAGCAAAAAGACTCCCTTCCTTTTAAGCTTTAAAAAACGAAAAGGGAAGAGACAATTCATCCTTGTCAAAGACGTTCCCAGGAAGGGCTCCTCACTCCAAAGGAAACGGAATATTTTGTTCCCAAAGAGAGGCCTTCCCCAGTTGGGGCCAGACAGGACAGAAAGGGCCTGTGTTCTGTTCCTATCATTCCAGGCTGTTGAGAACTATGGCCCTTTTGTGTAAGAGGGGCTGCGTGAGTCCCCTGTGAACCCAGCCCTGGTGCCAGCAGTCTTAAGGACTGTTGTGTGCTTCTCCTCATTAGATACATTCTCAGGGCAGCATTCCATACTAGGGTGGAAAATGGCACAAAACCAATGCATGCAGCAGTAATGATGAAAACAAGCAAACTTTTAAAAAAATTCAGCCAACCATTTTCTCGAAGGTTTGATCTTTAATGAGGGCAGAATACCACATAGTTAAAAGGTAATCTATATCTTAATATCATTATACTGGAAATCCCCTTGATAGAATATTAATCTTTTTCATGTGGTATGTTATTAGCTTTGGAGTCAAATCTTGCATCTACTATATACTGTGCAACGTTGGATAAATCACCTCTCTGAGCCTCAGTTTCCTTATCTATAAAATGAGAAATTTGGTCTACTTGGTGTTTAATTATGAAAGAAGTCTATGCTAGTACAGACTACGTATCTCCCCAGGTTGCTAATACCATGCCTGCAATGCCCACTCTTCTCACCCATCTCCTCCAGTAGAATGTAAGCTTCTTGAGGGCAAGGACTATCTTTGTTTTTCCCTCATATCCTCAGCACCTAGCATAGTGCCTAGTCATAGAAGGTGCTTAGCAAATGACTTATTGACTGATTAAAATATTTGGGCAAATCACAACTGCCTCCCTTAAACAGAAGAAAACTAGATAGATAGATATAAATATACACATATATATGCATATTTACATATATACATACAGTATATGTATATACATATACATATATACATATAGTATAAAACATAGCTATTCAATAGTCTCATAAATAAATCTATACACATAGTGATACTCATGCTTCGCAAATGTACATGTACGTATAAACAGGCCTGCAAGGGCAGGAGACATCTGTTTTGACCTTATTCTCAGCCCCATGTCCAGTAGAGCCTGAGACCCTCTCTGCATTTTGATCACCAATCCCTCTTCTGATTTCACAGTTCACCCCACAGCAGAAATGGAAGCCACTAATAAATACGCAAGGATCCCTGTAGGTACTTATTGGCTTAGTTTTAGAATGTAATATTATCTATATTTTATTGTATTTTTATTTATTCTGTTAAATATTTCCCAATTATATTTTCATCTGGTTCCAATGTCACTCAGGAGTGTTGCCTGGCCTACAGGCTGCATGATGCCCCTTACTACACTGCCCAATAACTTTTCCTTCTCTAACTTATATCAATATTTAAAATATGAATATATTTACTAAATCTAGATATATTAATTTGTAATTTCTATCATAGATTTAGAGCTAGAGGAGACCTCAGAAATGATCTAGTCTAACCCCTTTATTTTATAGATGATGAAACTGGGACCCAGAAAAGTGAAATGACTTGTCAGCAGTTAGATAATACAGTAGTTAGAGTGCTGGGCCTGGAGTTGGGAAGATCCGAGTTCAAATCTTGCCTAAGATACTTACTAGCTGTGTGACCTTGGGTAAGTCACTTAGCCTCTATTTACCTCAGTTTCCTCGACTGTAAAATGGGGATGATAATATTGTCTACCTTGCAAGGTTGTTGTGAGGATCAAACAAAATAATATTTATAAAGCACTTAGCACATAGTAGGCACTATATACATGCTTTGCCAAAGGCCTCAAAGCTAGTGAGGGACAGACACTCTTTCCACTGTACCACACTTTCTCCCACAGTAATTATTCATTCAGCTCAAGATAAAAGTGAACAATATTTAAAAGAATAAAAGTATAAATGATGTTAGTAGTAGAAACTCTGAATTAGCCCAGCAGCCAAGCAATAGGTGATTTTTCGCCCATAGAGTGAACAACAAGGTGTTAATTGCTATGCAAATGAAGTATAAGGTGTAGTCCTTTCCCTCTAATTGCTTACCCTTTAGGTGGGAAGACAAAACTTGGGCACAAAAAAAAAAAAAACAAACGAATGGCAAAGCATCATGAGAGTGAGGGTCAAGTTGAGTCATACCAATCATGAGTCCTGAGAGAGTCAGAGAGGAGGAAATCAGCGTCACCCAGAAGAGCAGCAGAAGGCACGTTCATGGAGTTAGATTTGAGCCGGCTCCAAAAGGGAGAACATTTCAGGAAGGGAGAGATCGTTTGAACGTTGTGTCTTCATTGGACAGTGAAAAAAACCATCTGGCAACCTTGGGCTGCTTCCGTGGGCGGTAAGGACAAGAGACATAATGCGCCAATGAATCTGAAAAAAAGGATTTCCCTCTCACCAGGCTTCCCGGCACCAAAACCCAGTCAAATCAAATGGCCCAGTATAGGACAAAGAAAGGCCAATGCCTTTGACTCTCCGGGCTCATGCAGATGAAGACATTAAGACCCAGAGGTGAAGTGATGCCCCAGGTCACCCAGCTCTCCTATTCATCTAAAAGTAGGATGTAGGCTACTTCCTTAAAATGACATCTTGATGAAGGTATGAGGATATGTATGTGTGTACATGTGCATGTACACACATATAAATGCATCTATGTATATGCACACATGTATATGTGTTGTGTATACACACACACACATATAGTTGTGCCTCAAATGAAGAGTATTGAATTTTTCTTGCACAATACAAAGGAATACAGAAGTTAAAAACCGAGTAGATGACCTGTTGTAATTTTGCAGGATCTAAAGCTGGTAAGAAACTTTAAGATCATTTCATCCCACCCTCTCATTTTACAGACAAGAGAACATAGGCTCAAAGAAATTAACTGATTTTTTAGAATGTCACGTAGGTAGCAAGGCAAGGATTTGCACTGAAGCCCTAAACTCTAAATTAAGTGTTCTTGTACACTATATAATTATTTAATTTATAGACTGATATAATTGTATGATATATAACACATATATGCATTTCTATATCTGCATACATATATACTTGGAGACAGGGAGAGATAGACACAGAGACAGAGAGAGAATATGGAGGAGATTAGATGATGCCTATGGTCCTTTTCAGCTCTAACATTCTATGAGTCACTATTTTGGAATCCTGAGAGTGATTTTTGTTTGGCCTAACCAGTTTCTAAAGAGAAAGGCCTGAACAATTCAGTAAGGATACTGCCTGAAATTGATTAGGTAATGATCAGACTAAGAGAGAAGAAAGTATTCGATTAATGCAAACATTAAAAGTATTTCTTGAGTTCCCCTTTGACCGAGTTGAAAGGAGAGTCCCTTAAGGAAGTGCTTAAAGAGGAATTGTGTAGCTAAAGCCGTTCATCCTCCAGGGTACAGAGAAAGTTCAGTTGCTATTGTTCTGCTTGACCAAGCAAAACTGTTATCTTTTCTGTTTAATCTCAATTATGTAATACTGTGTTTTGCTCGGGAAGCCTATAAATTGTGAGTAGAAATGGTTTGTTTCTGAGAGATTTTCAAAGACAGGATGAATCTCTGTCCCTTTGAATTCCTGTCTCTCTAAGTAGTAATACTTAGAATAATTTAATTAGTAAATTTCTTTCTGGCAGATTTGTGTTTCAAATGGAGAGTATTGAGTTTTTCTTCTACGATACAAAACAATACAGAAGTTATGAACTGAGTAGATGACCCGTTCTAATTTTGCAGGATCTAAAGCTGGAAGGAAACTTTATGGTCATTTCATCCAACCCTCTTATTTTACAGACAAGAGAAGAGAGGCTCAAAGAAGCTAATTGATTTTTAGCATGTCACTCGGGAGCAGGGCGAGGATTTGTACCCAAACCCTAAATTCTAAATTAAATGTTCTTCTGCACCATTCTGTTTTTTTCCTTTCTGATCTTGTCTTTGGCCTCTTTTTGTAGCCCCATGCTTTTAGCACGGTGCCAGGCATATAGCAATTGCTTGATAAATGTTTATTGATTAATTGATCCAAAGTTTTGTCTGGCACAAGGTTCCCTTTTTTAGTATAGTAAAATCTTTCTTGTCTTCTTGTGAGAGGAATTTTCATATTTCCATATGTATCTATCATCATGCAATTGAAATGATACAATATTTATATGACATAATTTAAATAATACTATGCAATGATTAGAGGCAGCATGGCATAGTGATCAGAGAAGATCACCTCAGAGTCAGAACCACTTGAGTTCAAGTCTAGCCTGTGATGCAGACTGGTTGTGGGACCCTGGCCATCTCACTCAACCCTTTAATGTCTTGGGCAACTCCCTAATAGTATAAGTTACAGAACACTCGCCTTTCAGTCTTGGTGGAGGAAATTTCCTCTTTGGGGAGAGCCCAATACCTATGAATTCTCAGATTCACACTCAAACCCTAGTGCTTAACACAGCGCCTGACACACAGTAGGCGCTTAATAAATATTAATTGAATGACTGCTAGTTGACTGAAGCCCAAACCAAAAATGTGATGATGATGATGATGTCTTGGGCAACAACAGCAACTCCTACGAATTTCAAAATCCTTTAAGAGATATAGCTTAAATACATAACAATATCTCTATGAAACAGGTAAGAAACAGGTATGAAAATGTTTGACAAATAGAGAATCACAGATTCACCCCGAGGGTCTTGACTCCAACTTCAGTTTTGCTACCAGTTTATAAAGTGGGCATTTTTTTTGACAAATAGTTTATGCTATTGATTTAAAATAATGGAAGTGAATTTTAATATTCTCTTGTATGTACTGTTTATAATAGTTTGCAAGACAATTATCTACCAACCTGACAAAAACATCCAAGAGGTTTGCTATCTTACCAGAGTCTGTGTGTGTGTATGCCCGTATAGATACCTACACATATACATAGATGTATACACATATGTATGCATATATGTGCATATATATGCTTACATATATGTAGGTAGATAGATGGATGATGTAACAAGGAGCGTCCTGACACATATCAAATCTGACCATCAGTGATTATTCCTAGGAGAACAAATAGTAACACCCAAAGGAATCTAGAATGCATTACTAAGGATTATGAAGTCCTGGCCAAAAACTGAAGACTTTAGGGGTCCAGCAGGTTGTTTTTATTTTTTTTTAAACTACCACTTCCAGTAGAAGGAAGGTGATTCAAAAGAGAGCAGATTTGGGTAGTAAATACCTGGCTGCGAAGGTTATTTGGATTTCTGGACCATGGCTTAAAACATGAGAAAGATGGACTCAGCCTGGGATAAAGGACATATTTAGGAGTGAGGCAAAGGAAGAAATAGAAGAAAAGGAGACTGTAATCAGGTGAATTAAAATCAATCAATCAATAAGCATTTATTAAGTACCTCTTATGTGCCCAGGCTGAGGAAAACAAAAATGAAATAATCCCTATCCTCAAGGAGCTTACATTCAAAATTCAAGATCATGAAGGCAGAAGAGGTTAAGAGTAGGGTGGGGAAGATGGTATAAGAAAGAAGCCTTCACTTCGTCAGAAGATGCAGGTACAAATCTTACCTGTGTTACCAACTAAATGAACATAAGCAAATTACTTAACCTTTCCAGATCTCAATTACTATCTAATACCTATCTAAATCTATAACTATTCCTATTGGTAACTGAGGTAGAGAGGAGATAGAGGTCATAGGATTTGAGGGGGACATCAAGGTAAATATTGACTTTCCCACACATAAGGACAAGAATTGGGATGGATGTAAAGGGACTGGACTCCTTTAGAAGTAAAGGAAATAAATTTGAGGGGCCAAGTAGATTACAGCAATAAGGGATCTGGTCAGGGTGATATTGACAATGGATTGAAGGTCAAAGGAGAAGAGCTAGCGGAACTCTGGTCACAGAGGGAGTGTCTGGAAGTGGCAGTGAGGAGCATTCTTCCTCTTGGCTCAGTGTGTGGGGGTGGGACGTAGGGAGCAAGGAAAGGGTATAACAATCCCTGGAGAGGGTGACCAGTGATGAAGTGTCATCCAGAGAAAGATAGGTTTTCTTGAGTGCGAGAAGGTGGAAAGAGACCTGGGATAAAGGGTAAGTCTAATGATAGATAAAAAGTTTCAAGAAGGTGTTGTCAAAGAGGCCTTTTGTCTCTAGGCAGCATGTGGACATTTCACTCCACCATCCCCTACCAGTGAGAGACCAGATGGTGGCCAAAGCCTAAGAAAGTGGTGTTGGCAGCTGTGGTAATAATTAACACTTTGTTCCCTACATGTTGGCTCCTACCTACCTTGCCCTTGGTGATGATAATGGGCTAAATATGGCTATTTTCTCATGTGGTAATGGTAGGTAACATCTAGCAATGGAGAATCAGTCAGCCAGCTAGCATTAAGCGCCTACTGTGTTCCAGGCACTGTGTGAAGTGTAGAATGAGTGACACTTCTATGGTAGCCTACATATTGAGGAGTCCTCTAAATCCAAATCCTAAAAATTGTCAGGACAGTCCTTCCCCCAGTCTCCTGGGATCAGTGATAATGAAGGGTGCCCTTAGGTAGGGGCAGCTGAGAAACATATGGAAAATGCCAGATTTCCTTTTCTCAACCACTGAGCTACCTGTAAGGGACCATGGAACATGGCATTACATAATTTTTTTTTGCTTAATCTTCAAAGAACTAACAAACTGCTTTGAGAACTGGATGTTCAGTAGACACCTTAAACTCATGTCCAAAACAGAACTCATCTTTCCTACCATCCCCTACTTTCCCTATTACCATAGAAGGCAATACCATCCTCTTCGTCCCCTGGGTTCCCAACCTCAGCGTTATCCTCAATTCCTCAGCTTCTCACCACCTCCACTCCCATCCAATGTGTTGCCAAGGCCTGTTGATTTCGCCTTTAGAACATCTCTCATATATACCCCTTTCTCTCCTCTGACACTGCCACCACTCTAATACAAGCTCTCATCACCCCATGCCTGGACTATTGCAATAGCTTGATGGTGGATCTGCCTTAAGTTTCTCCTTCAATCCATCCTCCATTCAGTCACCAATTTTGTCCTAAAAGCTCATGTCTGACCATGTTACTCCTGTACTTAATAAAGTCCATTGGCTCCCTAACACCTCCAGGATCCAGTACAAAATCCTTTATTTGGTATTCAAACCCCTTTAGGACCCAACCCCCTCCTACCGTTCCGGTGTTCTTACACTTCACTCCAGGCTAGGCTGTTGTTGATGCCAGATACTCTTCAGTCCAGTGATGTTGGCCTCCTGGCTGGTCCATGAACAAGACACACTCCATCTCTAGCCTCCAGACATTTGCCTGTCCTCCTTGCCTGGAATACTCTCCCTCCTCATCTCTGCCTAATTCCTTCCCTGCCTTTCTTTAAGTCTCAAACTAAAATCCCATCTTCTACAGGAAGCCTTTCCTTGTAATTTCCCTTATAACTCTTGTGTTTTTCCTCTCAATTATCCTGTATACAGCTTGTTTGTACACATTTATTTCCTTATTGTCTCCCCTATTTGATTGTGAGCTCCTTGAGGGCAGGAACTGACTCTTGTCTCTATTTATATCCCCCCGGGGCTGACACAAAGAAGGCACTTAGTGTTTACTGACTGACTGACCTAGAAGAGACATCTGAGGGTTCAGAGGTACTGGGTTACTTAGGTATAGGAGAAGGGGAGTCCCAGGAATAAGTAGAAAAAGTAAGGAAAAATAAGTCCCAGAAAGCAGCTTTAGTCTTCAGCTAAATAAAGCATGACTTGGTGGCAGAAGAGTGATGATTCTTCAAGTCACAAACAAGATAAACACTGAAATTTGTTTTTTTCCTATGAAATTCGTCACTGATTAATGACGTTGGATTTTCAAGGCTAGCTCTATAGAGACTGTTTTTTTTTTCCTTTCAAAACTCTATTCCTGCATCTTTGGTACCACCAGATATCTGCTAATAGATGTATATGTTCAATAAAAATGAGTTCTTATTAATGTAGTTCTTTGTGGTTTACACAGCACTTTTCTAAAAATACTAATAGCATTAAATAGCATTTTAAGTTTTGCCAAGCACTTTATACATATTATCTAATTTGATCCTGAACCTCTGGGAGGTAGGCGCTATTATTGTACCTATTTTTACACATGAGGAAACTGAAGCAAACAGAGGTTAAGTGACTTGCCCAGGGTCAATAAGTAGTCTTGTGAAATAGGCCACATATTTATTAACACTATTTTTCAGATGAGGACATTAAGGCTCAGAAAGATGATGACTTGCTTAAGTTCACACTCTGATAAACATCAGAGTAGGACTTGAACCCTTGTCTTATTCATTTATTTAATTAGCAAATGTCTATTAGATGCTTCCTGCATTTATAACATTGTATGAGATCTGGGGGAGATAAAAAGTTTTTTTTTAAATTTCAGAATATTTGTCATAGTTTTGTCATTAGATATTTGTCATTAGATGAGATGGCTCTATGCCCTTTCCTCCTACTCTTTTCTTAACTCTCTGCAGTCTGGCTTCTGGCCTCATAATTCAACTGAAACTGCTCTCTGCAAAGTTACCAGTGGTTTCTCAATCACCACATTGAATGGCCTTTTCTTAATCCTCATCCTTCTTGACCTCTCTGCAGCCTTTGATGCTGTCACGCACCCTTTTGTCTTTGATACTACTCTCTCTAGATTTTTGTGAAATGCAGTCTCCTGCTTCTCTCCTACCCATCTGACCATTCCTTCTCAGTCTTCTTTGTAGGTCCTTCATCCAGATTGTGCCCACTTACCATGGATGGTCCCCTAAGGCTTTCTTCTGGGCTTTCTTCTTTTTTCTCTCTGTACTATTTTGCTTGGTGATCTCATCAGCTCCCATCAGCTCCCATGGATACAATGATCATCTCAGTGAAGATAATTTTAGGAACTTTTTTCCCCAGCCCAAACTACTCTCTTGATCTCCTGTATCCAAATGACTATTGAACATCTCAGACTGGAGGTCCCGTAGACATCTTAAACTCAACATGGCCAAAACTAAACTCATTATCTTTCCTCTTAAACTCTTCCCTCTTCTAACTTTCCTATTACTGTGTTGTGAAGGGTTCCACCAGCCTTCTGGTTAGCAGCCTAGGTGTCACCCTGTACTCCTCCCTCTCCCCCACCCATATGCAATCTGTTCCCAAGTCCTGTCAATTCTACCTTTAAATCATCTAAATATCTTTTCTCTTTTGATATTGCCATCACACTGGTACAGGCTCTCATCACTTAATTCTTGCACTATTGCAGAAGCCAACTGGTTGGTCTTTTTACATAAAGTCTGTCCCTACTCAAGTCCTCTCTCTCTCTCTCTCTCTCTCTCTCTCTCTCTCTCTCTCTCTCTCTCTCTCTATTTGTGAGGCAATTAGTGTTAAGTGATTTGCCCAGAGTCACACAGCTAGTGAGTGTTATGTGTCTGAGGTCAGATTTGAACTCAGATCCTCCTGACTGCAGGGCCGGTGCTCTGTCCACTGTGCCACGTAGCTGCCCCCTCAAGTCCATTCTCTACCTACAGATTGACCCTTCTGAAGTACAGGTCTTGACCATATCATGGCCCACCCCCTACTCAGTAAACTCCAGTGTCTCCCTATTACCTCCAGGACCAAATATAAAATCCTCTGTCTTTCAAAACCCTCCACAACCTGGCTCCTTCTTCCCTTTCTGATCTTATACCTTGTTCCCCTCCATGTCCTATGTGATCCAGTGACACTAGCCTTGCTGTTCCTTGCACAGGGCATTCCATCTTCCTGAGGCCTAAAGTGCCCCTTCTCATCTCTACCTTCAGGTTGCCCTGTGCTCCTTCAAATCTCAGCTCAAATCCTACTTTCTTCATGCCTTTTCTTGATCTTCCTCAATGCTAGTCATACCTTGCCTCTGAAACTACTTCCCCTTTACCCTGTATATATCTTGTATGTACAATAGCTATACGTTGTCTGTCCCATTAACATGGGAGTTCCTTAAAGTCGGGGACCATTTTTGCCTTTCTTTATATCCCCAGTGCTTAGCACAGTGCCTGGCACAAAGTAGGCATTTAATACAAGTTTGTTGACTTGACTTGTCTTGACTTTACTTCTTGGGCTTTTCTCAGTCCATAGTATTTTTTCATTGTTTTTGGCATTTTCTTCTTTGTAAGCATATCTATAGTCTTGGTTTCTAGATTGAGGTTTTATGCTTGGGTAAGAATCTGCTCTTTCTCATACTCTTGGATAGTGTGGGCAAGCCCAGCTTGGTCCTGAATCTGGTGGGTAAAGAAGACGTCCTGCTTTGTGTAAGAATTCTAGGTTTTGGCTCAATCTTCTGGTGACTCAATATAGGTTTTGGCCTTACTCCTTTCTCTGTCTTCTTCTCCATGGTCCTAAACCCAGAACGAACTCTATCCCTTTCTGTGAGCCTGGCAGACCAAGACCTCAGAAAATTTGCTTCTCATATGCTGGCCTGGCCCATTTTCTTCCTGTGCCTTCTGTACTGATTGCCTGGGTGGTGATCTGCCCCTTCTCCTGTGGTGTATCCCATGGGACTGCCTGGGCACTGGTCTTGACCTGTCTCTTCCTAGGCCTCTGGCAGGGCTGCCTGGGTGCTGCATTAGGACCTTGTTCCCTGTTGTCACTGTTTGCAGGCATGAATCTGCTTTCCTTTCTTCCTGGCCTGGCTCATCTCCACTCTGAGCTCTTTTTCAGAAAGTCTTTTTGTGTGGCCTTGGTCTGTATGAAGGAGCTCATAGGGTATCATTTTGTGTTTCTTTATTACTGCTACATCTGGTCCATCTTTAGAGATTTCCTGGGGTGTTTGTGGGGCTTTGAGGCTCCTCTAGATCCTCACATGCTGCCTCCTTCCCACAATATCCAGTGTTCTTTTTTGTTCCTCCATGGACCATCCCAGTTGTGGATAACTGAGAAAAGTGAGCTAAAGCATGTGATCCACCCAGTACTTTATTTTCTATAGACATAAACTCAAATAAAAGAATGACATCCAAGTTTGGCTACCATGAGAAGAAGAGAAAACAAACTTTCTTCTCTTCTTTCCAGCATAGTACCTGGCACATAGTAGGCGCTTGATAAATGTTTATTGATTGATTCTTTGCAGAGACAAAACACTGCATATTCTTTCAGGTTCTGTCAATATGTTGATTTTAATGAGTTTCTTGCACCGCCCCCTCACCTCCTCTCTCTTTTTTTTTTTTCATTCTTTGTTACAATGAACAGGGGAGAGAAATATATTTGAAATGGAGATGATATCAAAGCAAAAGTTATCAAAACAATTTAAAAAAGAAAATAGCAGTATATATTTAATTGCTATGTTTGCAAGGTATAATCCAAGAGATAAAATATGTACTAAGATTTAAAAGAAATATTATGCTCGAGTACAAATTCCTTGACTAATTTCAACTGCTATTAATCACTGCTTAGAATACATACTCTGAACCGCTCTTCTTTTCCTCCCCACCCCCTAAACAGGCTAAGTAATAGCTGTAATCACCTCACATGGAATTATTTTTTATGGTTAAAATACTTAGCAACCAAGTTGCTATAGTCTTTCATTCCAATATGCTTTGAGACTCTGGGCTAGTAGGATAGAAACATTAACTAAACTCTTCAAATTCTAAAACTTTTATCACCTTTCTGTTGTTGGAAGTTTTCTAAAAGGGAGCAGACCCTCTTTTTCTTCTTGAGCATTTAAAAACATATTTTGAAAAGAACAGAATGTTTTAAAATACAAATTATATGATGATTTTCTCCTTGTCCCTAGGGTTAGTTGGCATGTGCTCTCATTGGTATCTAGAACTAGTGAGAAACAAATAACTGTATAAAGGGATTTTTTTTAATGATATGTTTTGTCTCCCAGGGGATGATAAAAGTGAGATCACAGACATGAAGATTCTTTAGGAAACTCAAAAGTGCTATACAAATATAAGTTATTATTATTATCATATTGAGTCATCCTCATGAGATCGACATCTATAAGGCATGACCGGCAGCAGGTAAATGGCCAATACCTGTGATGTGTTCGGTGGGGAAATATAGAAATAACTTTCTCCTATGGAACTGCAAGTGTGAAATTCTGTAGAGACTAATTTCTCTTGGAGCCCAATAATGGCATGTCAGGATAGCTAAGACAAGTCGGTTTGTCAAGTTTAGGACTCTCATCTGCATTTCACGTTCTCTGAGCTAAAGATGTACTGCTGGTCATCCTATTTATTGTCTTAGTCTATCTCTCAGTAGTGGCCACATAAATAGACTAAGTTGACTTTACCTATTTGGAGGCAAAGTGAGTAAGGTTTTTTGTTTATTTGTTTGTTTTTAGCTCAGTAGTATGTTATTGTGAGTTCAAAAGACCCTTTGTACCAAAATAATTGCTTTTGAAATTCTCTTATTAAAAAATTCATTATTTTGATATAACAAGAAAATGGTAGATAATGGATGGTTTTTGTATAGGTCTTAGTCATTAGGATTCTTGCAATGGCATCTGTTGTATTCAAAAGAGTTTGTATTGTTCCCTTGTTAGAGGAATATGGGTAACCTGAGAAGAAGCAGGGATCCCTGGGGAACCTTGTGCTTATAAAATTCCTGAGAGCCTCCAGCTCTATGATAGACACATCAATAGTTTACTTCTGTACCTCCCAGGGTCACAAACTAGACTCAGGATAAGGCTCCCCTTAAAAGTCTACCAAATAGTCCCTCTTCCAGAGGAAAGCAAAGGCAAAGCAGTAGTCATTCATCAGATCAGACAATGTCAGACACCAAAAATAGTGAGTTTGTCTTTGCTGACTCAATGACAGATTCAGGAACTGGGGTGTATAGTTACAGCTCATGCGAGCATAGTTTTAAAGCTGGAAGGACGTCAGAAGCCATCCAAGCCAACTCCCTCGTATTATAGATGAGGAACTAACAGGGAAGTGGCTTGCCTAGAATCACCTAGTAAGTAAATGTCCAAAGTGGTATTTGAACCCAAGACCTTCTAAATCCAAGTCCAGTACACAGGATCCACATATTAGAGGAGAGGAATGAGTAGTTGGAAGGCAGCTAGGTGGCACAGTGGGTAGAGTGCTGAACCTGGAAGACTCATCTTACTGAGTTCAAATCTGGCCTCACGCTCTTACTAATTATGTGACCCTGGATGAAACATTTAACCCTGTTTGCCTCAGTTTCCTCATCTATAAAATGAGCTGGAGAAGGAAATGCTCAATCACTCTAGTATCTTTGCCAAGAAAACCCCAAATGGAGTCACAAAGTGTCAGACGTGATTGAAAGGACTGAACAACAGCAAAAACATGGGTGGACTGATGGTATCCTTCTGGACTGTGTATAGTTGTGCATCCTAACAGCTAGAACTGGGCACTCATCAGATCCTATAGAGATAATCGAAACAGGAGAGCACTGCTATTTAATTATCAAGTCTGCCATCAAGTAGCTATTTGACCCTTGAACAAGTCATTTCATTTTTCTGGGTCTCAGTTTCCTCATCTGTAAAGTGAGAGGGCTTGGACTCATGATTGCCAGAGTCCCTCCTGGCTCTGACTTTTTATGAAATGTTCACAGTTAAGTCAGAAGTCTGAGAAAGGGAAATTAATACAGGGGCCACATGTGTATCTTGTCTAAGTGAGAGAAATGCCAACAGTTACAGAGAGGAGAGTCCTTTTGCCATCTGAAGTGACTTTAATTTCTTCCTAGAGTTGGGATGACAGGAGTAGGGGGGGTTTGGGGTAATACAGTCAGAGGCAAGAGAGATCTCTCCATATGGTCTCCTAGGTTGCAATTCCTGAGGGTACAGGAAATCAGACTGATGGGAACTCCCCATGCCAACCTGTGCCCCTAAGCAGATCCGTATTTCAGTGCAACTTTACTAGTTCTACCACCTCAGCTATGCTGTGGCATGGAAAACATATGTAACTGATATGTGGAGTCATAAAGTACATTTGGGGCTGGACTCCCCCCTCTCCCCTTCCCTCCACAAATGTTCCAGGTTGCACTCCTAGATGGAAGAGTTGGATAGCAGCCAGTCAAGCAACTGCCCCAGTTGAGAGGTATAACTTCCTGAAAGGAATTCTTCAGCAACTGAATTTGCCTTTCTAGCCTTAGTTATCCTCTTAAATACGTCCACTAAGGGATGATGAGTCCCATCAGAGCCGAGAGGGGCAGGATCAAACCTTCCTCTCTCTTTTGACACACCGGGAAATGCACCATTCGTTGGCAATGAAACTGTTGACGTTTCATCTGATTACACCTGCGAAAATGTTTGAAGACACAAAATGCAAACTATAGAGTTATGTGACAGCTAATGTTGATATATCCAAGGTATAGCATGATAGTGGACCATAATCATTGGCTAAAGTTATAATGCTTTCAAGAGAATAAGAAGGTCCACCAGATCAGCTATTATACTATCTTGGCCGTGTGGGCAATGGATTGGTCTAATGAGAAACACATGAGCACATCTTAAGGGTTAAAAGCGGTTCCTAGCAAAGTCCATTTTACATATGCTAAGAATTTTCTGGTTTACCCTTATTACCTCTTCAGCATTCATACAATTATTGGAAAGTTCAATGGTTTTTAAAACAATAAAAAAATTTTCTATTGTGTTCTGCTCCTTCCCCACCCTCACCCCAAGAGACTCAGAAGGACTTAGTGCCCAGTGACATAAATGAGTTTGACTCAGCAGATAGGATGCTGACGAGTCAGTGACTTGGTCCCCTGATCATTTTCTTTAGGAGATGTTGAAATATTGAGGCTGACACTCTTTAATCTACCACCACAAAAGCATAATCCTCAAAATAATTGCTGGGAAATACAAGGGTGGTGATGTCATGGTTTTGCCTCACTTGGTATTTGCTAAATCCGCAGGGCAGGAATGGGTCTCCTTTAAAGTTCCCAGTGATTTATGCAAAGAGATCTGACTCTTGGATGTTTCTGTAGCAATAAGTACAGGGCATTAAAAAAGCATTTGAGAAAGAAGCCCCACTAGAGCGTCTGGATGGGGTCTTTGGCAGCCTGGTGTGGCTGGGCACTTTATTTGAAATAGCACCAGAGAAATAGGAGAAGTCAGAAGGTTTTCCTTTTCTGCTTTGCCTTGAAGTTGTCTTCAGAGTCGATTTGTATGGAGAAAAGGCAGGGCAGCTGATAGGATTTTGGCATTCATTGGAGGTCATGAGCTCTCTTCCTGGGGAGGGGAAGGGATGTTGGATCTTCTTCCCTGTTGCAGGGTAATGTACAAGCACCCCTTCCCTATCTCTAAGTATGTTCCTCAAGAAAGGCTCAAGCTTCTCATTCTCAGAATTGTAGTGGTCAATAAGAATGTAGGCTAACATGTAGGTGACATCCTAAGGTTGGCAAAGTGCTTCCTCTAGGGCTATAACACCCCTATTGTTGTATAAATGGTGTTATTTCCATTTAATAGATAAGCATTAGAAGAGGTGAAGTGATTTGTCAAAGGTCACACAGTCAATAAGTAGCCTCACTGGTCTCCTAATATGTCCAAGTCCAAGCACTTGCTTTTTGGATTTTCTTTGTGACCACAATACTCAGCAGTGAACTTGACTCTTTGAAAATCCATCAGAAAGTGATTATACCTTTTTACCAGGCCATGGAGAATAGAACTAGGAACAATGGGTGTTGCAAAAAAGCGAATTTAGGAGTAATAGCAGGAAAAACTACCTAAAAGCTCTAACAAAATTGGAATTGGGGGCATTGGGAGCTTATGGCTTTCTTCATTAATGGGTGGTGGTCTTCAAACAAAGGGTGGAAAACTACTTGGCATGCATGGTGTAGAAAGGATTCTTGTTCGGGTATGGTTTAGATGAGTTGGACTTGAAGGTCCCTTCCAACTTGGAGATTCCTTGAGCCCAGGTCTTTTTACATATATCTAGTGCTGGCTCTACTGGATCATGTTGCCTCTGAGTTGACAGTTTCCAAGCATAGGTCTCTAGACCTACACAGCCAATGTGTTTATTTTAGATCTTGTCTTAATTATTTTCAGTAGAGGTTCATAGAATCTAATTTATATTAGAGCTGGGAAAAGGACCCTGTCTAGTTTCCTCCTTTTCTAGAACCGAGGCCTAAAGAGGAAGTGACTTGCTTATGGTCGTACAACTAATCTATAGTCGAGTGAGAACTGGGAGCCAGGTCTGCTAATACCTCATCTAGTACTCACTGACTTACTGAAGGTTACAAGGAAGTAAATGGTGGATCCGGACTTTAAAGACAGGCCCTCCAGCTCCAGTTCTAGTCCTCTTTCCACTGAGCCAGACTTCCTCTAAATTCATTAAATTTCTTGTGGTCATTACCCTTCAGTCTTCTACAAAATGATTACCAAGTTATATAGGCTACTTAATGTTGATGTGTAACAAAAGACGCTTGTTTGAATTTACAAAAGTCAGCACTGATGTGTACATAGGGTCCTTTTAAAGGCCTGACTCTGTTATTACCCCAGCAATCTCTAAAAAGTTCCAGGGGGTCCAAACCTGAGTGCCATTTTCTGTCCTTCTAGTGATGGCTCCACTGAGCCCTGTGTTAATGGGTGAGCTCATCTAGAGGCTTAGTAATTATGGCCTGGTCCTTTGAAATATCTAATAACAGTAATCAAACTCCAGAAACTTCTTCAGCTCACAAAAATTCTTCAGCTTTGGGAGCTAAAGAGCCCATTTATCTTCTCAGGGTCAGTAATCACTCTCTGCTGAGAGATGATGTGACCAACATAATTCAAAGAGGCTCTACAAAATTGTCATGAGTCGGTTTATTGCTGTAAACCAGAAGCTTCTAGTCAATTTAATGCCTAAGTCTTCTTTCCTTAAGAGCTTCCAAAGAGTTAAACAGAATGTCATACTGATAAAACCAACATTTCCAAATAGTTCATGTCCTAGTAATCTTTCCTAAAAGCTTCTGAAAAGCGGCTAGGGACTTGGAAATCCCTTGAGGGGCATATTCTCAATTTAGTAGAGTCCTATTGGACAGGAAAAGTTTTACTTTTCCTTCTCTTCCTCTGCCAATGGGGACATAGTAGTTTCCATTGGGCAAGTCCAACACTGGATACCTAGAAGACACATTCAACTTTTCTGGGAAACTCCATATGCATTAAAATATAGCGCAAATATGGATAGTCCTTCTCACTCAGTTTATAGGGACCCACTTTTTCTGGTCATTTCAGAATAATAGAATTTAAAAGTACTAATCTCTGCTTGACAACCTCCAAGCAAGCAATCCTGAGCTGTAATGGGTAGAGATGGTTACTGGTCAAACTGATAAGGTTTGGGGAGGTGGGGGTAGAGAGGCATGGAGGAAAAGAAGAAAGAGAATTATGAGAGTTCTTTCCCTTCAATCTAAGATCTCTCTACCTCTGAAATTTTAAAGTCCCATGCCACTTTTCCTAAACACCATGGCCAAATACTATCTCTAGTGGTTATTTTCTGTCATTTCTATTTCTCTAGCAGAATTTAACTAAATAGGGTGGCCTTAGCTTCCTGTCCATTTAGATTGTACACCATTAAAGGCTTGTCACTTTCCACTGTGGGACCAGCTCCATTTGAGAGGCAGAGAATGCAATCCCAAGGCATATTTATATATCAGTTTGTAAATCACTTTAGAATCCTTTGGGATGGCAGATGCTGAGTAAATATGTTATTTATTATTTATCAACTTTATCCTCTTAATGGTCCCTCCTGACTATGCGGAGTAAATTGAGAAGAGGGTTGGGTGTAAGAAGTGCCATGTGACTCCCTTAGTGAATGGGCTTGGCAACAATAGCTGATCAGCAGAATTACCATTATTACCACAAAGTAGTGAGTATGTATAACTTCAAAAGAGACTTATAAGCAAAAAGTTGATATGAAATGCGTGCAAAATCTCCAAATCAATCACATGGACACTTTCCAAAATATATTAGAAATTAATAGAATGTTTGGGAATGGAATTTTCTAGAAAGTTGAATTTTCTTGTTAAACATGGTTATCTTTGACTTTCCATTCTCCCTCACCCCACATATCTAATCAGTTTTCCTCCACAACATCTCTGCCATGTGTGGCCCTCTCTCCACTAACACTGGACCTTAGTTCAGGTCTTCATACCCTCACTACTCTGGGCTATTGCAGTCATCTTCAAATTGGTCACCACCCCCCTCAACTGTCTTCTCACTCCAGCACATCCTCCATGCAGCTAACAAAGCGATTTTCTTAAATCACAGGTCTGACTGTGTCAGAACCACCTTCTCCTTCTCAATTGCCTGCAATGGTCCCCTATTACCATGAGGATCAAATACCAACTCCTCCATTTCATATTTACAGTTCTTCACCTCTTGGCCCCTTCTTACCTTTTTGTTCTTCTTAGATATCACTCCCTTCCCACATACTCTACAATCTAGCCATATTGGCTTATTCGCTGTTTCATACACTCGCTCCAGAAGACGCAGAAGCACAGGAGTGCTTTTCCTCTGTTTACCATGCCTGGAATGGACTTGCTCCTGGCTTCTACCTGCTAGAATCCCTGATTTCCTTCGAGGTTCAGCTCACCCACTTTATATGAAGCTTTCAGTCCCCCAACTAATAATGCCTTCCCCACCAAAAAACTGCGGTGTATTCATTTTGCTTTTATTCTGAACATACTCGTATATGTTCACATTGTCTTCCTCATTAGAATGTAAATTCCCTGAGGGCAGAGACTATTTCACTTTTGTCTTTTAATCCCCTGTGCTTAGTCTGGAGCCTGGCAGAGAGTAAAAATTTGATAAATGCCTACTGATTGATTGGTGGATATAGTGAAGGCAAGAGCAGCTGGAATATATTATACATAATAGGGTCATAGCATAGGTTAATATTATTTATCATGACTTCATTTGTATTTCTTGCCTTGATTGTCCTTATAAGAATGTCCATTAGTGAGTGACTTAGCTTTATAGAAGCTAATATGCAACAGATCTTATTGCCCCTAAAAAAAATCAATTAAGCAAGAAGTCAGTCAATAAACATCTATTCAGCACCTATTATGTGCCAGGCGTTATGCAAAGTACCAGGGATCCAAATGTAAAAAAGAAAGACAATCCTTGCCCTCAAAGAACTTACAATCTAATGGGGGAAGACTGGTTGGTTGTTGTCCTTAGTTTTCAAAGAGGACCAAAATGACATCAGTATGTTGGAATCAAGGTACATTGTGTCCGACCATGACTGATCAGAACAATATGAGCTTGGAATGCTCTTCCGCAGGTCAGGCACAAGCAGTTCATATGAACATTTGGATTAGAGATTTCTCTAAATTTGCTCACCTCACATTTCTTTTGAGCTACTGAAATTCTACTTCACTTAGAGAACACAGAGCCTTCTTTGATGCAGGCACACCATCCTGGGTGGTCCTTTGCCAGGGTCCTCTATGTCTCACAATAGATTCCAAAGTTCTTCAGAGGGACCTTAAAGGTGTCCTTCTTGTATTGCATCTTCTGACCACCATGTGAGTGCCTGACTTGTGTGAGTTCTCCATAAAATAGTCTTTTAGGCAAATGTGCATTTGGCATGCGAACAACGTGGTCAGCCCATTGGAGTTTTGCTCTCCGTAGCTGAGTTTGAATGCTTGGCAGGTTAGCTCATGAAAAGACCTCAAAAATATGAAAACAACTATTTACAAACAAGCTATATATAGTATATATAGAATGTCTGACAGCTTCTATATGTATCATTCCACATCTGTAATCCCCTACCTCTCTACTAAGAGGATGGAACAATATTGCACCTTTAAACACAATGCCTGGCACATAGTAAGCACTTAATAAATGTTTATTGATTGATTGATTATAGTAAAGGCAGGTCATTGTATTGATATAAAATCTGTTATGTTTTAACGTTTTCCTTTACATTATTGTTTTCATTTTGTGAATAACAATTCACTCTTGGTTCCTCTTACTTTGTTTTATATCACTTTGTACATGGTTCACTATGTAACTTTGAATCTTTCATATTTATGGTTACATATGGTGTAATAATACTGTTACATTCATATATAACAACTTGTTCAACCTTTCCCAAAGGATAGGCTCCCACTCTGTTTTCAGATTGCTTGCTACCACAAAAAGTTACCATAATCTTTCTCACACACAAACCCTGTAGTTATCCGCTCTTCTGCTCAGATATCTTCAGGGGCTCCCTACTGCCTGATGAGTAAAGTTCACTGCCTTTGTCTGGTACCGCTCTACCTTTCTAGTCTTATCTCATATACTCCCCTCCATGCATAGCCCACTCCTGTCACACTGGTCTCCTCTGGTCTCTTCTTTGCCCTGTGAACATTCTGCCTCAATTTCTTGGTTCACAGCGTTCCCTATACTTGGAATGTCTACTCCTTTCTTGTTTGCCCATTAAATACCCACCCAGCCTTGAAAGCCTGCCTTGTATCATGACCACCTCTGACTCTCCCCTACCACCATAATTCTCTTCCCCTCAGACCTCACAAAGTACTTTGTTGTGTAACTATCTAATACGTGCATCCTGGATTGCAATTATCATTGCCTTTGTCTTGTCCCTCTTTTTGATTCTAAGTTCCAGGTGGACAATGACAATGTCTTATCCAAATTTTGAATCTCACCATCACCCATCCACCCCTACCCCGCACCTACCATAGTGCTCTGCCCTTACTATGCACTTAATGAATACCTGTTGAATGAATGAATGAATGAATATGAGCAGTTCCAAACCTTTCACCTCCATCATAGGAGTGATATGGTTCCATTATTCACAATGTATTCCAACTGCGTTTGTCTTCACAATACTGATACTTATTTTCTCATTTGTATTCAATATTGAATGAATAATGGTACAAATAAGAGAACAAGGACCAGTACAGAAAATCAGAGCTTCATCATGTTGTGTGGCAAATACCCATTCATTACCTTGTAGGTATATCACTGACTATATTATTGATTGTCTTTTGCAAATTATCCTGATTGGGATCTGCATAAAAAAAACAAAACCCTTCATATTCAGGGGAGTCAGAGCGATGCAGTAGATAAGAGTGTCAGCAAGGCCTAGCTATGGATCCCACTGTAATATGTACTAGCTAGCTGTGTGGTCATGGGCAAGCTGCTAAATTTCTCAGTTTCCTCTTCTATAAAATAGGAATAATAATACCTAAGTATCTCTTTCTCAGGGCTGCTATGCAATTCAAATGAAATCATCTCTGTAAAGTGCTTTGTAAATCTTAAAACATTACACATATGTAAGCCATTATTTTTAAGACTGGGATAGACTGTAAACTTCTAGAAGCTAGGAATCACATCTTCTTAGCTCATTTTGTCCAGCCCCAATAGAGGACTACTTGCAAACAGAACTTAATATATGCTTTTGATAACCATGAAGAGGATCTGAGAAGCCAAAGTTAAAAGATTGCATGAAGGCAAAATGTTGCCATGTTGTAGTGAGTATAAAGCAGTTATAGGGGTTTATTTCTGGATCTGGAGGCATATTTAGATGCCAGAAATTTCTGCCACTTGATCATTTGTAACTGAGGAAGATTTGACCTTGGCCAATTGCTAAATGATAGCAAGAGAAGCACGTGTTAGACTGGCTTATGTCTAGTCTTTTTTTCTAGTCTTCTTCAATATTATTCCATAGGACGGGAAAGGAACCATGGTGAAGTTTTGGTCTGGGTGATGGGGCGAGTGCCATTGCTATGAACAGAAATAAATATTCACATGGACTATTTATGCCTGACCAATGGCAGAGTCTTCTGAGTTCCTATTGGTCAGATCAGCCACAGTTGGACACATTGTGCCTTAACCCTGATATAGTGATGTTATTCTGGTCCTCTTTGAGCATGCAGGACAAACAACCGACCAGTTTGGAACATATTAGATTTGAGGTATCACCAGGGTATCAAGTTAGAGATGATGTTAGGCAGGCAGTAGAAAATGTGGGACTGGGCTTGGGACAGAGATTGGCACTTGTATTATATTAAATGACATTTATTTTAGTGATATCTCCAGTTGTGTATGACATTGAATTGGTACCAGAGAAGAAAAAAAGCACTTTGTCTTCTGTTAGTATCCTCTCTCTCTCCTTTCCCTTTCCCCTTCCCCCTCTCCCTTCCCCTCTCCCTTCCCCTCTCCCTCTCCCTCTCCCTCTCCTGTCTCTGTCTCTGTCTCTGTCTCCCTCTTTACTACCTTTATCCCTCTCTGCCACCCCTTACTATATTGTAATTTTTACTTTTAGGCTCTCCCTCCAAAGATATCAGTCCTCATACCACCAACATTCTCCTTTCCCATCCATGATCTGGTTTATACTTAACATCCCTGTGAAGTTGAGATGGGCAGGTCACATCACCCTCCTTTTACTGATAGAACCAATTATTTATCCTCTACTTAGAATGTGAGCTCCTTGAAGACAAGGACTATTTTTGGCCTTTCTTTGCATTCCCAGTACTTTGCACAGTAATGGACACATAGAAAAGCATGCAACAAATGCTTTGTTGACTGACTAGTAATTAAAATGGTAACAATATTGCTAGAAACTGCACCTGAGATTTCATTGGTAGAGGGAATTTCCAGATGAAAAACTCCCTCTTGCTAATATAAGTGGGCACCTTCTCTGCAACTTAAAATTGTAAAGAGTTGCGTAGAGTACTTAGAGATGAAGTGACTTGCCCTGGGTCACACAGCCCATATGTATCAGAGGCTGGCCTTGGACCCGTAGCTTCCTGTCTCTGGGGTCACTTCTCCATCCACTACACCAAGCTTGCTGTCTGGGGTGGTACCAATAATACTATTAATAATTGTTCACATTTGTCTAGAACTTTATAATTTACCAAGTGCTTCGCCTACAAGAGCTTAAGATGGAAAGAAGCTACGTATGTGATTTGCCCCAGTTCTTCAGGCATATTTTTGGTGAAGTTGTACTAGAATCTTAATTTTCTAAGCCTGGGCACCTTCACAAGGTTAAAGGATAAAGCCTCCCTGGGGACTTTGAGGATGTCTCCTCTACAGGAAACCTGTTTATCTCTGTTTATGGAATTGCAGTTTATCAGAAAAGATTTGACTACTGTAGCTAAATGCAGTGTTCCCTGGTATGATGAAAACTGACTTTTATAGACTTTTATATAAAACTGCTTAATTACTGAGTTTCTCAAAAAAATCTTTTTATAAAAAATTCTTCAAATAATGTCTCATTACAGTGGAATAGTGTTGATAGTAGATGCCATACCACGGGCAACTGAAATATGGCCAAATTTTTTTAAGAAGTAAAATTCTATCTAAAGAATAAGACATAATTATAGGACTGATGTCAACTCCTGTAATAAACTGATGGCCATTTCTGTCAATGGACTGTCAGAGGAGCCATCCCCACACAGACACCAGATACCCTTAGAAAGGTTCACCTGTCTCCTCAGTTTGTCATTTCCTTGATTCAAATCCAGACAGCATGAGAAGCACCTCTAAGAGTTGCTGGCAGTAGACAGAGATAGAAAATTACAAGAAGATAATAGCTCTCTTGGGTGGCTAGTATTGAACTTAGTAACTTCCCTTGTCAGAACACTTAGAAAGAAAGTAAGAGTTGCTTTGGAAAGCACTGGGGTAGTTAAACAGGCTGTTTAAGAAATGGATGCTATATGCATAGGTCTTAAAATATTTACTGTGACTTCAGCTGCAGTTTATCATCTGCACTAATGACAACTTTCACTAAACTGTATGTTTACAAGTTTGTTGGATAATCCAAAGCACTCTCTATGGAAAGTATTGGAAAATTGGCCTCATTAGGAAAAAACCTAAACCATTTCAATTTGTATTAAGATTGTTGAGCCATATTACATTTTGTCTGTGTATTACCCACTGGAATAGTCAAATATCATTTGCTTAGCAAAGTCAGGATCAGCTAACCCAATTTCCTTTTTAGATATATTTACTATCAGGTAGAGGCTCCCCTTTCTCCCTCAAATAAGCAGCTACTTAGCATATGCTGAATGGAAGCTTTAGGTCTTATAAACCAGCCATCTTTAAACAAATTCTCTATACTTCAGGGCTAACCTAAATTCCAGTTAAAATCTAAAAGATTAATAAATTAGCTTTAAAAATTATTTTAAATGATTTTTTTTCACATTTTACACAATGACTTTAATAATACACAGGAAAACAACACTTAATGGTAATTGAACTAAAATCAATTATAATGAGTAATCTTGGTCCAACAAATGATGGATGCAACTTTTCACTTCTTCGACTTTGGGTATATTGCTTAGGTTCTGTGGACCTCATTTTCATCATCTGTAAAAGGAGGATGTTGGACTAGATGATCGAGGTAGGGGTGATGGGTGTGGAATACTGAATACACTGTCCTTTGTTAGTTTTGCTTAACTTTTTTCTTAGTTATAAAGGGAGATTCAGTGGGAGTGGTGGTGGTGTTGGTTGTAGAGAAATTAACTATGATATAAGAGGCATCAATAAAAAATTTTAAAGTAAATAAATTCATTAAAAACCTATCTCTTTTTACTAAGGTTTTCAAGTGCTGTTGTGAACTGAGTGCAAAGTCCAATTGAGAATGGCTCATTCATATGGCTAGAACTTCAGAGGAAGATAAAAATGGTATGGTACTTATTATGTGCTCTTGTGCCAAATGCTGACAGTGATGAAAACAAGAAGGCTGAGACTGTGCAGCCTAATAGATGAACTAGACATGGAGAGTTTATTTTTCTCCAAATACAAGAGAGTGAGTTGATGTGCCCATATACTTCTCAGTTCAATTGACTGAAGCTTCTTTTCACACACTTGAGGCACCTAAATAATAATCACATTAGGAGCTCTCCTTTCTCAAGGATATTAGAATAAGGACCTTCCTAATACCAAAATGGACTTTGTTTTGTATTTGCTGCTTACAAAAATAACCAGATCATTGGTTCATTCCACTGAACTTTCAAGTTTCTGGTCAGCTGTGTGTGGTCTCATGAGATTAGGTAAGTTCAATTATCCCTGCTACAAGGTCTAATGTAAAGCCACCTTATAAATGCAAGATATTCACTGCCCCTTCCCCAAAGGAGATCTCTATTTATGTAACTTAAAAAAAAACAACCTCTGTTTCTTGTTCTGTTAATTTGAGTGTTTTACATTTAGGTAGATAATCCTCAATTTCTTTTAATACTCAGTTTTTCAGGTGTTTGGGTATAGGAGATTCTGGTCATTTTTTTCTTCTGTGCTTTTGCTTTTAATTTTGATATTTGATTTCCCTCTCTCTTCTTTTGCATTAGGCTAGCTAAAGGTTTCTTTATTTTATTAGTCTTTTCAAAGAACCAATTTTTGGTCTTATCAAATCTTTAGTCTTGTTTTTTCATTTTATTTCTCTTCTAATTTTCAAGATTTTCTCTTTCTGCTTATTTTAAGTTTTACTTCTTGATTTTATAGTTTTTCAAATTGTATACTCAAGTTATGAATGTTTTTTTCCTATTTTGTTTATTATGTCTTCAGTAACATAATTTTCCCTCTGAGTACTGCTTTAGTTGTATCCTAGAAATTTTGGTATGTTGGCTCATGATTATCTTTTTTTTTAGTTTTCTTTTTTTTTTTTGGCTAGGAAATGGGGATAAGTGACTTGCCCAGGGTCACACAGCTAGTAAGTGTTATGTGTCTGAGGCCGAATTTGAACTCAGGTCCTCCTGAATCCAGCAAATCCAGGGCTGGTGCTCTATCCACAGCACCACCTAGCTGCCCCTCATGATTATCTTCATAGCTTTTAATATGACTCCTTTCAGACTCCAGTTCAATTAATTTAACAAGCATTTATTAAGTAGCTATTATGTGCCAGACAGCAGGGCATGATGAATTGACAGCCAGCCTTAAAACCAGGAAGACCTTAGTTCAAATCCTACCTTTGACACATACTGGCTGTAATCAAATTCACTTAACCCCAGTGCTCCAAACATTTCCCTAAGAAGCTATGATACCGAACAAAAGCAGATCTGCATTAGTAGGGGGAATTTATTTCCTCAGAGTTCCTTATACCGATGTCCAGGTGTAGACAAAACTGTGCCAGATTCTGTGCTTCTGAATAATCTATCTAATTTTCCCCCATTAAAAAACCTTAAAGAACTGTCTTCAAATTGTATTTGATCAGACTGTATTTGATACTATTGGTGGGAATAAAACTCTTTAAAGGGCACCCTTTTGTTTTAAAATGAGCCTAAATTAATGAGGTAATGATATTAAAGACAATCATCTCTGCTTCTTTGTCCTCACATTGGCCACTAGATGGAAGTGTCTTACAAGAATACTGTATAGGCATAGAAAGTAAGTCTTATGAGTGACATCTCTATTTTAGTCATGGAAATGAAATTTATCACTCCCAAATACCCAATAGAAATGGAAATAAATGTCATTAAAAAATTCCCAATTTGTATATTATTTGTGTAGAAAAGAAAGAAATCTCCATTTAAAAAAACTCTCCAAAGGTCTCTAACTCTTGTGATATTATAGATATATGTTGACCAAAATTATGCAGGTAGCATATGCATGATTGCAGGAGTTTAAGCCTCTTGGGTCTTTATGAGTAATTCTCTCTGTTTACTCTGGGGACCTGATTTCTATCATGTTCTCTCTGTGAGCATTTGGGAGCCATCTTAGTGGGGGCTTGACTATTGATGGGAATGGCTGCCTGTACTTGATGGTTTTTCCTGGTAAAATATAGAACGACAGTCATTAATCTTCAGAATTACTGAAAGATGTTGTGGGGGATATCTAGGTTTTTTTTTTCAACTTTACCCATGCACATCAATGCTTGCCTATTTTAGAATATAAGTGCATGGGCAAAAGGCAACTCATAATTAAAAAACAAACAAACAAACAGATTCATCTCTTCATTGTCTCGGCAAAGTGCCTTGACCTCTAAGGTCTCTTCTAGCACTCAATCTATGATCCTTAAGTTTTAGGAATTCTTTATTAGTGGTGAACACATCTGATAAGAAAGTTTTCCTAGATTTTATTCCAGAATAAATTCTTCTGTCCTATAGCATACACATAATATGTATCTTTTTACTATCTATTTATCTCTACATATATATGTGTGTAGATTGGCAGATAGATAATAGCTATTATTCTTTTTTTCTGTTTATCATGTTATAGTCTCATTATAAGCCAGTGTCTATGTTTTAATTTCTTCTTTCCTCAACTCCAGACCATCAAAAAAGAAAAAGAGAGGAACTCATTGTTTTTCAGTGACAATCTTTATTAACAACATTATACCTGCTCATTCCTATCCAACAAGATCAATGAGCTTTCTTCTATGATACAGATACTACCTCTCTATTGTTCAATTTCCAGTATTTATTCCTATCAAAGGAATAAAAGTGGGAAAAGTTCAAGAAGAAACCATAAGTGAAAGAAAAGTGAAAGGATATATAAAAGAAAATATTCCATTTGAGGGCTTAGTGGAATGTTCTCTCTTAAATAATCCCATCACATAATCCAGCCACTTTTGTGTGATGACTTTTATAGAGATAACCCTAACCTTAATTTCATGGTGACATTTTGGATCACTATAGGACATTCTCAATGAAATCCACAGTCATTTAAGAGACTGGATCAATCCAACCATACCAAAATAGCAAAGAAGATGAATAATACATCTTGCCCAGTTTATAACATGTAGTTGGATAGAGAAATCATTGAGTTAGTCCAATGGTGTGTGTATGTGTGTATGTATATAGTTGTATGCATCTGTGTCATATTTACTGTACATATATGCATATCTGTACACATATATGCTATATGTATATTTTATATACACAAGGAATGTATATATATGTATATATTGTGTGTGTGTGTGTGTGTGTGTGTGTGTGTGTGTCTTGGATAAGGATAGGACAGTAAACTGGGTTGCATTTGAGAAACTCCACAAGGTTTCTAACAAATCCAAGCTGGTTGCTAGGACAAAACCTATCTTGTTTGACACTGATATTTTTACAATGATGCTACATGACTGTGAATCATGGAACACCACAATCTCAGAAGATTCACAATGGCAGATGATCTAAAGAGCAATGAAAAGATCTTGAGTGGGTATAAGTGCAACATTTGTGCAATGTATTATCAGTGATGATAATATGTTGATGATATTCATGAGAAATAGTATGTAAGTTATCATTTGGGATATTTGTGATTAGAAAAGGAGTAGGCTGTTCAGGTATTGAATGACTAATAAGAGATGGACAGCCCAACTATGACACTGGTATCCATGATATATTAAAAAAAAGTTAGAGGGCCTACAATGCATTGGGCAAATCCTTTATGGAGATTTTTTGCAAAGATATTGGCAAGAATTACATGGGCTTAGAATGTGTGGAAAGAGTGTTCTTGTCTTTGAAATCTTAGATCCATCGAAGTAACTGAAGAATTAGCCAAAACATACAAGCAACAGGGTTCATACCCCTTGGATGGTATAACATCTTTGATCTCTCATTGACTTTCTCAAAAGAACTCACTCTTTTATCATTTATATAACCACTGTTGACAAAACACTATCCATTTCCAGAGAGAAAAGTATAAATGAAGATTGAAGCATACTCTTAAAAACTTTATGTTTCTTATTTATTTGTGTGTGTGTTTTCTTTTGCAAGGTGGCTAATATGGAAATGTGTTTTGCATAACTTCACATGTATAATTGATATCATATTACTTGTCTTCTCAATGCATGGGGGGACAGGAGAGAGGGAGAGAATTTGAAACTCTCAATTTAAAAAAATGAATGTTAAAATTTTTGTACATGTAATTGGGAAATGTTTAATAAAATGTATAACAATATATTAAAAAATAAAGTCTACTCTATGAAAGGTATTTTCCCTTTGTATGTTGGTATTTTTCATTAGTTTATAAGGCTTTATGCCCTAGAATATAGTCAATAATTATAAAACTATTCTGTTAAGCTGAAAAATAAGTATATTTTTTTGATTCCCATTCAGTAATCACCAGAGATATGGTATATTTACTTTTTCTAAAATTCTAATTCTTTGCTGTATGTATATGTTTGTGTGTTGTCTCATGTACTCATTGATTTCTGTTTACTCCATTCTACTTTTCAGGGAGTCCACTCCTCAAGTAAGATCTGTTTTAAGTTATTTATTCTTCTTCCTTTTTCTTTCTGCCTCAAGAAATCTGGTTTTAAATTCTTTTTATTTTTAAGGAAGAATTTCTTTTCTATAATGACAATTTCTTTTCTACAATGAGATATCTGCATAGAAGTAGTGATACACAAAACTATAAGAAACAACTTCTATTATCAAGAAGGTTATAATCTAGTTGGGGACGTAAGACTGTGTATGTGTGTCTTATACATATACATACATACATGAAACAAATGCTGATTTTGCCACTTAATACTTTTGTAACCTTGGGCAACTTATTTCACCTCTCTATGCATCAGTTTTTCTGTTCTGAAGAATCAGTGGGTTGCACTAGATGGTATCTAAGATATTTTCTAGTTCTGTAGCTATGATCCTTTGAAAAGATGCTGTCTGTACTAGGCAGGATATCCAGAGCATCACGTGAGTAATACCCACACACAGCAGGTGCTATAGGAGCTGATAGTAATAGCTAACATTTATGTAGTGCTCTAAGGTTTGCAAAGCACTTAACAAATATTATCTCATTTGCTACTCACAAAAACATAGAGTAAGAGAGTAGATACCATTAAGTGTAGTAGACACTATTAAGTGTCTAAGGCTAGATTTGAACTTGGGTCTTCCTGACTCCAGGTCCATCACTCTCCTCACTGAGCTACCTAGATGCACATTATTTTTATCATTATTGTTAATATTGTTGTTATTATTATCATTTTGTAAAATGTAAACCATAGGATTGAAGTGTGAAGAGATGACCCATTGAAATGGATGAATGAATGAATGAATAAAAAAGAATTTATTAAATACTTGCAATGGGCCATATCCAATTCCTGGAGAAACAAATACAAATAAGACGATCCTCACCTCAAAAAGGGACATACATTTTATTAAGGTTCTAATATAGAACCACTGAATCATACCTTTAGAGCTGGAAGGGTCCTTAGAGGTATCTTATCCAACTCCCTCATTTTACAAATGAAAAATTAAGGCTCAAAGTGGTGGAGTAGATTGTTACCCAAGGTAACAGATGTTTTAGACAAGAAAGTCAGAGCAAATGGGCTACTGGAGGCAAAGGACGAATGAAGTAGGGAGCCTTTCCAGAAAGGGTTGTATTTATTTGACTCCTATTAATTAAAGGAGGTGAGTCTTTAGCTTGATTTTTAAAGGATGGTTAGAATTAAGATATATCTCAGTGCGGAAGGAACTTCGTTGCAGGTGGGGGAGAGTTTTCCTGAATCATTTGTTGCCTTTCCCTGCAAAAAGTGGCATATCTTCTTGAATTGACCTTGGTGCTGCACACACATACATACTCATACTCATACACACATAAGCTTTCAGTATTTACCTCCTGCTACAAGTTACAAGTTTAAAATTTTGCAATAAATCTTGAGCTTTAATGAGAAGCAGCCTCTTGGTGCCCAAAGCAATCTCTCTGAGGGCTCCAATGCTATCGTATTTTCTTCCTCCACCGCAAAGTTTTGCTATCAACCTGGGAAATAGCATTGTTGTCACGACCACAATGGGACCTGATCTATCCTGGAGAATTGGTCAAACCTTTGAAAGTGAAGTCCATCAGAGAGGTTAGGGTCACTTTTGCAATTTTCCCTCTTGCCCAGAGTTGGACATTGGTCTTTGTTCTATACTATTAGGTGATGGCAATGGACCTGGGAACATGAGGCTTCAGTAAGATATACAGTACACATAAAACACCTTTATGACACCATGCAGGGGCAGTGTTGTGTTGGTCGCTGGTGATGTCTGGGGAATAAGAACGGTTCTGTGTTATGTGCTATAGACCTGCAACCACTGTTTATGCCCAGAGCAGTTTCACAGCTAGAAGAGGCACCTACAAGCCCAAGTCTAGATACCAAGCCTTTCCCTTTGCAGGTTTCCCTTAGTCAAACAAAACACATTCTTTCGCCTTTTCTCTCCCATATCCTTCATCAGTCTTTCCCCAAAGCCTGATTTTTGAAGAAAACATGTCTATATAGTCTTTTTTTCCTGCTAATGGAAAACCTTTCTTCTCCAACACACACACACATCTTATATATTACACACATATTGTATATAATATGTATTATGCATATACATATTTACTGAACAAAGACTTTATTTTTTTAATATTTCTGATGATTAATTATAGCAATGTGCATACAATTAAATGAACAGGAAGAGCTATTTGGGAAGCTATGGTGAATTATAATTTATACCAGATATCCCCCCTTTTTTCTGCTGCTATGAATTACCAGAGAGATGCCCAGCAATGCCTAGGATAAATGCCCACCTTTCTGCCTGGCATGAGAATCTTACTTCTCTCCTCCTTCTCCTACCCCCTATTTTTATGTCTCTGGATTTTCCCAAATCTGTTGGTCTCGTGTTTAATAGACCTGTGTTTGTGTAAATCAAGATCTATAAACAGTTCACTTGGGAACCCAGGGCTAGGGTTTTTTATGGCCCCAAAGGACAGCAAATGCGGCCTCCAGACACCGCAGGACCAGTTTTGTGATTGAGTTATTAAGTTATTGTTAGATTCATCCCTGTCCTGACGGGCAGCCCATCCCTTACAGGGCAGAATTTCTCTGCTAAGTGAAGAGCTAAAAGAAGAACAAGCCTTATTTGAAAAAGGAATTGAGGGCTGAAGCTCTCTCTCTCTCTCTCTTTCTCATTGGGAAACCAGGCAAGATTTGGTATTGAGTCCCACCTCAGACACAGAGCCCTGGATCATCTCAATTTCCCGTCTGTAAAATGGGGATGACAAAACTATGGGACTTATCCAGTAGGGAGGCTGTGAGGTTCAAGTGATATAATGCATGTGAAGTATTTTAAATATGTCAATTATTTTAATTACTGCTCAGGAGCTGCACTTGCCAGAATTTCAGCAGCTTGTTCTGAATTCCAGGATGCACACCTACTTTGTTTTGTAGATGATTTTTGTGAAGTTTTCTTCTTTTTTTGCTTTCATTCTTCTATTTGTTTCTAATTCATCCTTTAAAATAAAGCAAAACAAATGAATTTGCCTCAAGATATATAAATTACTCTCTAAAAGTCAAATCCCCAAACGGCTTCTCAATTCCTTTCTCCTGAGGGAATGCTTCTTCCACACTTTTCCCATAGTATGTGCTGGGCTTCCACTTAGGAAGAGCCAGGTTCATCCGAATCCTACCCCTGAGGACTACCAGCAGTGTCACAAAGGGCAGGTCACAATCTCTCAGTGTCCCTGGATACACTCTAAGACTTTAGGTTACAAATGATTTACTGATTTTTTTGGCTGAAAGAATCCTCACACTAGGAGTTCCTCACACCTATGCAGTCTGGATCAAAAACAAATTGCCTTTGTCTGAGAACAGATCCATGTGCCAGATGGGTCCATTCTTTTGTTTTTAGTGAAATTAAAGCATTTCCTAGTTAGGTGTTTTGTTTTGTTTTTACCTCCATTTTACCTCCTATATTTCTTCCTGCTGACTGTTGCTTCTGACTTCTTTGGAATGTTTCATTTTTACCTTTAACAAAGTGTTTTTGGCTGGATGCTTTTTCCTGGGTCTGTTGCATTATTTTTTTGGATTTGGCCTTTATTTTCTAGAAGGTTTTAGATAGTTTACTTCTAAAGGTGACCCTCCTATGGGAGAAGGGAGATTTCATTTTGAAAAACAAGTTTAAAAAGTGTTTCCTAAGGAATTGAGAGACTGAGAAAGCTTCGTATCTCTCCCCAATCAGCCTGAAATTTCTAAAATTAGAGTGACTCTTGAAGGGCCTTGTAGAGATTGTATTTTAGTTGAGAAAAGGCTTTAGATTACCTTGGAGGACCAGCCTTCTGTAACTAGCTGACAAATTAACAGACTAGTTGATATGAATGGCCCATTACTGCCATCCCTCAGCTGAGATCAGAGCCCTGAGTTTGTAGGACTGAGTTTTGTTTGGAAGGGAGGGTAGAAGGAGAGACAGTTCCAGATAGTATAATACCAGGGAAGCCAGGAAACAGTCTGAGGGTCCTGTGCACCTGGTGTGTATTAGAAGTGGGGTGTGTGTTGTTTAGTTGGTTCAGTTGTGTTCAACTCTTCATGACCCCTTTTCGGGGTTTTCTTGGCAAAGATACCAGAGTGGTTTGTCATTTCTTTCTCTAGCTCATTTGACAGATGAGGAAACTGAGGCAAACAGGATAAAGTGACTTGCCCAGGGTCACACAACTAGTGTCTGAGGTCAGATTTGAACTCGGGTCTTCCTGACTCCAGGACCCGAGCTCTATCCACTGGCCCACCTAGCTGCCCTCCTGTGTGTATGTTGGTAAATATTTAATGATTGGCTCTCCAAAATGCACAACACATTTCCAAGTTGAAATGGCATTATAAACATTTTCTACACCACTTTCTTAAGGGAAGACAATCAACACACAATACCTCAAGCCCTGATTTGTAGTGTTTGCAGATTTCAGAGGTGCAAAAGCTGATACTGGAATTTTCACAATCTCTCCTGAGCTATTCCCTCTGGAGTTAGAAGAAGTTGGTGAGGAGGGACAATAAGGAACACCATACCTAAACCTTGCCCCTTGAGTTTGCAATTTGAAGCTAGTAATGCTTATCAGTATTATATTTGTGCATTTAAGGCATTTCCTAGCTTAGTTAAGTTCCTACTACATGTAAGGTGCTAGGCTTGTCGTCCAGTATTTTAAAAAAATTACAAAAAAAAATTACCAGGCTTTTGATTTCGTTAGTGAAGGAAATTTCCAATGAGGAAATCCCCTTCATCAATGCACAACAGAATTTGGCAATTTGTAGCTTTAAGAAAGATGTCTAATGCATGGAGAGATTTTCCTAGGGTCATTCGGTCAGTACACATCAGTGGCAGGACTTGAACCCAGGTTTTCTTGATTTCCAAGTTAACTCTCTATTTGCTTTGCCGTACTGCTGCTTGTGTACCTAGTAGAAAGAGGAAAAAGTGGAGTAATCTCTGTCATGAAGAAACTTACATTTTACTGGTGGGAAGAGGGAGATGACATACACCAATAAGTATAATAGAAGCTAGGATGTAATGAGGACAAAAGCAGGATAGAGATGAAGTATTCTAGTAACATCTGAGGAGGGAAAGAATCAAGGAGAATTTACCCTGCTTTTCTTTATGATTTCTATAATTCAACCCCCAAAGCCCACTGGTATGGGATGCTCTCCTCATTAGTGAAGATCAATACCTTGAACCTGTTTGAGGAGCAAAGCAGAATTGGTGAATTGAAGAAGGGAAAGATCTGGGTTTCTTCAAGCTTTTAGCTAGGAGATGGAAGATCCACAATGCCAGCCTCTCTTCAGGTTTCTGAAGGGAGAGAAAGATTCTGGGAAGAAGCTGACATGAGAGGGGCTGGAAGTCTCTATCATGTTCCTATCTTCAACTTACTATACTAAACACTTTGAGCAATTTTCTCCTCTGGTAAGATCTGGAACTTTATTGGTTGAGCTCTGTCCCAGTGGGAGAGCTCCTTCAATCAGTATTGTCCGGTATATATTCTCATATATATACTCTCTCTGATTTCTGTTTTGCTATAGACTTGGATAAATGAATTTCTTTGCTATTTGCTAGTAGCAATTAGTATTTGGCGGGAAGAGAGTCAAGCCTTGGGTCCCCCCTTTTCCCATTAGTGAATAGTGTTCAGGAGTTTAGCTTGAACCTTAAAGTTACTTCCCTTAGACTAACAATATTTAAGGGAGTCGATAGATATAATTCTAGTCTGGTACCTGCTAATCTGAAGAAAACAGAGCCCCAACCTTCTTCTTCCCTTCCTGGCAGTAATTTAAGTTTTCCTAGGAGAATGGTGGGAGATGAGATGCTAGAGATGTCTATTCTTACCTCCCTATGAGCTACATTGAGACAGTCATGCTACATTTCTTTATCTCCTTTGACAGATTCTCACGCCACATTAAGTGTAGTTATCTCATTGCCTCTGTGCCAGGCCCTCTTTTCTCTATATATTCTCTCCTTTTTGATCCCAGCAGCTCTCATAGGTGGATTTTCATTTTTATGCAGACAATTCCTATCATCCCTATTTTTTTCCCCCGAACTCTAGTCTTACATTTCCAATTTCCTGCTGGATGTTTCCATTTGTATGAAACATCTTAAAATCTATGTGTCCAATTTGTACCTTATTATATTTTCCTGCAAACTGACATTTCCTGATTTCTAATGAATGCACTAATATTTTCCCAAACATTTAGATTTATAGTTTTGGAATCATCATTGGCTCTTCCTTCTCCTTCATCTTCCACATCCAAAATCAGTTGCTAAATCTTGTTGATTCTATGTCAACTACATCTTTCACACATATCTGTTTCTCACACAGCCTCTAATCTAATTCAAATAGCCTGTCATTACCTCTTGTCTAGACTATTGCTAGAACTTCCTACTTGGCTTCCCTCCTTCTAGGTTTTCCACTTTCCTACTCATCATTAACTTTGCTGCTAAAATGATATTCCTAAAATACAAATCTGATCATATCACTACCTTACTCAAAAATCTTCAATGGCTCACAATTGCCTCCGGAATAAAATATAAGCTCTTCTATGTAGCATTTAAAATTCTTCACAATTTGGCTCCTGATGACCTCTCTGGTTCTATTTCATATTGCTCCTTCATGTACTCTCCATTCCAGTCAAACTGGTTCTCCATTCATGACCTTGTTTCCCATCTCTAGATCTTTGTATAGATAGTTCCCCATGTATATCATTCACTCTCTCCTCTCCTCTGTCTCCTAGAATTACCAGTTTCCTTCAAGGCTCAGCTCAAGTACCATCTTCTATAGGAAGCCTTTTCTGATTCCCCTGGTTGTTAGTGCTTCTTCTGAATTTGGAATTCAATCCCTAGGGAGGTTTTGGATTTCCAGCTGGACAAGCTTGGGCAACATATATATTTTGTATTTATTTATCTGTGTACTCATCATATCCTCCAAGTAGAATGTAAATTTCCTGAAGGCAGGAACTGTTTCCTTTGGCCTTTACATCCCTAGAGTCAAACACAGTTTGCATGGAACTTTTTACCCTCAAAAAATATTCCTGAGAAAATATCAAATAATGGCTGACACCCATATGCTTACTTTTTTATCCCTATAAAATATGGGACATTTTTACATAGGTAGCCAGCGCACCTTGATATTCTATGAGAATGGAACAGAAAAACTTTCATAAATGTTCTTCTAGAGCAGGTCACATTTTTAGAGTTGCACAATCTATGGAAAGGTACAGAAGGTCTAAGATCCCACTATTCTTACTGTTTGTTGTAAACTTATTGAAGGTAGGGACTGTTTTTTTATTTTGTCCTTGTGTTCCTGTACCTAGCACAGTGCTTTGTAAATAATAGGTGCTTGATAAATGCTTGTGGCATTGTGTGGTATATTGTAAGACCAAATACAGCTTGAAAGGATCTCTACCGACAAAGTATCTTCCATGAACATGTGAAAATCACACAAGGTTCTTTCGAAAAGGTCATGAAAGAGGCAATTTTCTTTGAAAACCATTCCATTATTAATAGCAAGTGAGGCATAAATGAAGGAGATGTAAACTTGCCAAAGGCGTTTCCTTTTGCCACTGTCATCATGAAAGATCCAGGAAGAATCCAAATGGGAGAGGGATCTACTGATGGCGTAGACCTTTAGATGCTATGGTTTGCAGATGGCATTGCATCAAGCCCCGAGACATTGTAAAGTTTCCTAAATAGTTACAAAATCACTTGAAAAAGTCCAAACTAATAATCCATACAGGAGGTCAATGAAGAGTGACCATTGAACTTGTTTTGCTTAACTATACATATTTGTAATGGGTTTATTTTTCTTGATTTCTCAATGAGTATGTGAGGAGGTAGGAGGATGAGAAATTGAAACTGAAATTAAAATAAAGTTGAATTTAAAAAATAGAAGAAGTATGTCCTTTGTTCAGGTAATGATATGCATAGTTGGATGGATAATCCACAGAGCTGGCCCATTGCCATGTCTGTCTGTCTGTCTATTTAATTTTGGACAGAAATTGAGGATGTACAATGAACCAGCCTTAAAAGTAAATCGGAGAAGGAATGGGCCAGATTGCCTTTGGGAAATTATCTAATGCCTTTAAAAGCCCTAAAGTTTTTTCCTGAAACAAGGGCCCATTGTTTTAATAGTGATATCTTCTGGTATCAGTGTATGGCTGCAAATCATGAAACATCACAGCTTCCAAAGGATTAAAGTTAAGGGTTGCCCAAAGGGCAACGGAGAGATGCGAGGAGGGCATGAATTAGCTGCAACGTACTGCCAACAATGAACTGTGCAGAAGAGGTTTAAAGGATGTTATCAGAAAGATGTATGACCAGAAAAGGAGTTGGGCCAGTCATTTAGCAAGAGCCAAAGATAACTAATGGACAATACTCATGGTTCACTGGTAATCACACATATCAAAAGATCTGGACCAGTGGTTCTTAACATTCTGGTGTGTCTTGGACCATTTGGGCAACAGTCTGGTGAAGCCAGTAGGCCCCTTCTCAGAATAGTGGTTTTAAATAAAAAATAAATAAAACGTGTAAGATTACAAAGGAAACCAATGATATTGAAAAATAGTTATCAAAATATCTTTTTTTAAAAAGTTCATAGATCATAGGTTAAGAAACCCTGATCTAGAGGAATCTCCTTGTAATTATACTCCCTGTGGAAGAGTTATGGAATAGAAGAGAATCTCACAGGATGAGAGGGTATGGAGAGATTGTGAACTGTACCATTAGAGGAAGTACCCATCTTGATAAAATCATAGATTCTTTGAGGTATAAAGTATGGTCTTTACCCTCAAGTTGGGTAGATAAAATATATAGAGACAAGAAATGTTCATTAAAAATACAAAGCAGTATACAAATGATAAAATTAGAGAATTTTATTGCCAGGAGGGATCTTAATGATCTAATACAATGACAAGCACACTAGTTTTTATTAAGCACCTACTATTTGCCAGTCACTGTGGTAAGCTGGAAGAATACAAATACAAACAAAAATAAAAACAGCCCTTGCCCTCAAGGAGCATACATTCTAATAAGGGAAGACTCACATAAAAGGGAGCTGAAGGTGGGGGTTGTTATCCCCAAGAGGGGGGAGGACATTGTGGCAAAATCCCAGAAAGTGGGAAGCACAGCTAAGAGGGGAATGAAGCTTGACTGGAATGGCAGGTATCCCACTCACCAATGGAAGAAGAAGGCTAGTAAGGCAGAAGGACATTCCAAGGCAGCTGTGTTAGGATGGCAACGTCCAGGGAGAGTAAGACAAACAGCCATGGCATAGAAGTAATACACATAAAGATCCTAAAATAAAGGAGAAATCACTGCCTGCTGGGATAGTCAGGAAGGTTTATTATTGTTGTTGCTGTTGTTATTATCATTAATAATAATAACCCTTCCTGCCTACTACTCATCGATAATGATGATAGCTAGCATTTACATACTACATGTGGGGCACTATGGAACTATTTCACAAATATTATCTCATTTCATCTTCACAGGAACACTGGGAGGTAGTTGCTATTATTATTCCCATTTTATAGATGAAGAAACTGAGCCCCAGCAAGGTTAAATGATTTACTCAAGATCATATAGCTAGTAAGTGTCTGAGGCCACATTTGAACCCAAGCCTTCTTGACTTCAGGCCCAGAGTTTTGCCCTGAAGCATAGAAAGGATCTAGTTAGGTGGAAAGAATGGGGGTTAGAGTAGAAATATTCCCAGAGGGAGTGGGAGGAAACATTATTAGGAAAGGTGCAATGGTAGAGATCTGTAGAGGACAATGAGGAGACACCTGATGAGGAAAGGGGGTTTGTTGGCCGGCGGAGGGGACGGGGACTATAGAGCTTAAGGTTGGAAAAACAATCTTTAATGGCAGTCTAAGACAGGTGGGACTTATTCTGTAGGCAATGAGGAGCTAATGAAGGGTTAAAGATATTTAATCAAGTGGTGGCATTGAGGATGGATTGAAGGAGGGCTACCTGGAAACAGCTTGAAGATCAGTTAATAAGACAAGTCCAAGAATAAAATGAGTGAGGTATGAAGAACTAGAGAATAGAAGGGAAGAGGCAGATGCAGAACCAATAAAGGGGAAATGGACAGTTGTTGATGACTAAGGATTGAGTATGATAAGATCCACTCATTAAATGATTATAAATTTAAAATTATCCCATTCAATGGACCTTGAGGTAGTACGTATTATCTACATGCAGGGTGCTGGGATGCTGTGCTGAGAACAGTCTTTTACATGTGGCACAGTTTTGGAAATCAGCATAAAGTTTCATCATTCAACTGATAATTTTCAATATAGTAGGTCCTGCTCAAGGTCATTCAACATAATTAAAATTCAACGCGCATTTGTTAAACATTTGCCAGGCACTGAGAGGAGTACCCTGCTAGGCACTGAGGGGAGATACCAAGTTTAAATAAAATAAGTTCACGAGGCTTATGGTCTATGAAATCATGCAGTTAATACTGAAATCTGGCCAAAAGTAGTGCTGACTTGGGGTCCTAAAACTTTAAAATGTTTTCCCTGTTTTCCAAAGCCCTTTCATCTCATTCAATCCTCATGACAACCCTGGGCAATAAACTTAATGTCTTACCCTTTCAATAGTATTTATATTTTAAAAGGGAAATTCAAACTTTAAGTTCAAAGAAATGACTCTTTAATCGTGGAATTTCAACTATCAATGAGTTGTTTGGGGAGGGCTTGGGAGATACCAGAAAGGGCCTTACTGGGATCTTTGAAATCACAATCATGTAGGCATCTGCCTTTGTGTGAGTTCAGTCCTAGAAGAGATATTCTTTGAATCCCACTGTGGCAAGAGCTGAGTTATATTGTTATATGTTGTGTTGCATTGATTGTGTTGGGTTCCACTGAATTGCGTTGTGCTGTATTGCACTGTATTACATTGGATGGATTCAGTGATGAGAAGTCTTCTCTGTTAGCAGAGAGAGAGAGAGAAATGCAATTTTATGCTGTTGGGATAGAGATATTCAAACATCTGCTTTTATGATATTTTAAAAAAAAATTTTAAACTTGCAGAACACATGTATATGTCCCTGCAGTGATGGAGTATGGTTTGCATTTAGAGCCACTCAACAAGCATTTAGCCTGATTTGTGTTCTTGGGCAATTCCCACCCAAAGACTCTGCCTTTTAAAGAGAAGACAGAATGGGGGGCCAGAGGAGGGCTCAGGAGTGGGGGAAGAGAGATAAGTACCTTCAATTCTGTTTCAAATTCCCAAATGTCAATGGCCTATTTTCAATAAAGGGAACCCCGGCAGGGCACCCCTGACATTTTCCTCAGTGGACAGTTTTTCAAGATGTTTCCAAGTAGTCAGTAGTCAGTTTTTAAGACCTGGATGTAGCTCAGTTGGTGGCCTGCTGAGATTGGGATTATTGGGTGTTGTGATGAGCAAGGAAAACAGACCACTGGCAGCTTATGCTGCTTTCTTGCTGTCACAGCTGGGCTTCTTCACTCTTCTCCTCACCCTACCCTGCTCCTTAGCAGCTTTTAAAGTGGTCCTTTCTCTGTGGAATTTCTGTGAACCATTGACTTACATGCCAAGATACCCCAGAAGCGGCTGATTCAGAGAGAATTTGTTCAGGTGCACATACTTGCGGTGGTTCAGAGTATTACCTTGGAGAGTTAGCATCTTCTCCACTTGTTGAGTTGTTCAGATATGTCTGATTCTTCCTGACCCCATTTGGGGTTTTCTTGGCAAAGATGCTGGAGTAGTTTGCCATTTCTTTCTCCAGCTCACTTTACATACTTTTGTATGAGATTCTTAGAACGTTGTAAAGTCCCTTCAGGACAAGAGGAGTATCTGATTAAACGCAGGCCTGAGATCTGTGCTGCTCAGTAGTTCTACGCAGGTATATAGCAGGTCCTGGTGAGGTCTGTAAGCTATTGCTATGTACAAATCAGGAATGTGGTGCCATTCATTGCCAGTGTGCCATGGGATTTTTCTCAGCCCAGAGTAGCAGAGTGAAGCTTTGGTTTTTGAGTCATTTTTCAGTTGTGTGTGACTCTTTGTGACCCCATTTGGGGTTTTCTTGGCAGAGATACTAGAGTGGTTTGCCATTTCCTTTTCCAGGTCGTTTTACCAGATGAGGACACTGAGGTAAACAGGGTTAAGTGGCTTGGCTAGATACACAGCTAGTAAGTGTCTGAGGCCAGATTTGAGCTAAGGAAGAATCCTCTTGATTCCAACGCCAGTGCTCTATCCACTGCACCACCTAGCTGCCCACACCACACCACTAGCTTCTCTATACCCCAACCTTAACCTATCCCACCTATCCCACCCACCGCACCAAAAAAGAAAAGGGAAAATTGGTATTCTTACAATTCGAGAAGAACAGATAGATCACGCAGCATTCGAATGCAGAGGTGTATGTATGGCGAGTGGAAGATTTTTACACTTTATTCCTGTTCTGGAACTGTTTATAAAGAGATGCACTATAATTTTCCAAGGGTCAACTGTTCTTTAGGGTTAATTAAGGATATTTTTGGTGCGGTAGCTTGCTAATGGGTCTCCCTAATTCTAATCTCTTCCCTCTTCAATTCATCTTCAAATAGGTAAAAAACCTAGAACGTTGATCTGACCTAGATTCTATTGGTCTCCTATGTTTATTGGGGGTAGGTAGGTGGCACAATGGATAGGGCTTCCAGCCTTGGAGTCCGGAGGATCTGAATTCAAATCCAGCCTCCACACTTACTAGCTGTGTGACCCTGGGCAAATCACTTCACCCTGTTTGCCTCAGTTTTCTCATCTGTAAAATGAGCTGGAGAAGGAAATGGCAAACCACTCCAGTTATCTTTGCCAAGAAAATCCCCAAATGAGGTCAAAAAGAATCAGACACAACTGAAATGATTCAACAACATGTTTACTGGTCTTCATTCCTCTCCAGGCTGCATGCCTGATTCTCTCAGACTTTCTCTACGATTGCCCAGAAGCCTCTTCACCCTGGAAGTTCACTCCATCCTAGACTTCCCACAGTGGAACTACTCTCCACCCCTGCAGCCCTCCCTCTGGTTGGCTGGATAATCCTAGGACCTCCATTTTAATGGCATCCATGTCAGTCATTCTGTGCCAGTCTCCACTCCTGACTTTCCCAGACTTTCTCTTCAATGCTGCCTTGATGCAGAATACCTTCATCTCTTCTCTTCCACCTCCATCCACTTTTCAGCTCCCTTTTCTCTATGGTCTCCTTCCATTAGAATGTAAATTCTCGTATCTAAAATTCCAGAATTTAGCACAGTGCCTGGACATAGTAAGCACTTACTCAATGCTTCTTGACTTGACTTGACCCTGTTTTTCCCCTACACAAAAATCTTCCATAGCTCCCTTTTGCCTACAGGATAAAATGAAAATGCCTGTATTTAGCATTTAAAGTCCTTCTACAATATGGCTTCTCACTGACTCCTCCCATCTAGATTCATAGCGATCCCTTTCACACTCTTTTCCAGTTGAACTGGCTTACTTGTTGTGCTTACCATTCCATCCTCGTTCTCCGTTCCTTCACACAGGTGCTCAGCCACGTCTGGAATGCAGTTCCTTGTCACATCTATTACTTAGAATCTCTGACTTTCTTCAAACACACAATCACCTCCAGCAGGTGGCATCTCTTAAGTCCCCTGGCATTTAGTTCTTCATCTCTCTTGAAATTACGTTGCATCACTTTGTATTGACTTATTTGTTTACATGTTTTATTCTCCCTCCATTGTTTTCTCTCTGTTGACTGTAAATTCCTTGGGGGCAGGGATTGATTAGATTTTGCTTTTTGTATTCTCAGTGACTGGCCACAGTTCCAAGTAGATAGTAGATGCTTAATAAATATCAAATTGAATGTACAGTTCAACAAATAACATCATTCAGAAATGGCCATTCAAATATCCTTAAACAGAGGTTAACAATTGAATTGCCCGATTGAGTTCTCTTTTTTGTATTGTACTGATGAGTTCCCTAAGGAGGAGTGAGAGATGTCAAACTCAGTCCCAAGCAGCTGCAGAACCAGATTAAAATCTAATTGTGAAGTGTTTGACAGTATAAATAAAAATACAATACAACGTAGACTATGTTAATTTGTAGTTTTCTAAGTCAATATGCAGCAGGGATCTCTTTCCATTTGAGTTTGACATCACTGAAAGCCTATCCAAGCCTATATTTCACCTTGGTTTGAACCCCAAGGAAGCCATTGGTAAGAAGAAAGTTCCCATATACAACAAAGTATTGCTAGCACCATTTTTTTGTGATAGCAAAGAACTGCAAACAGCCCGATAATATTGTGATACATTCATAAACCACAATTTGTTCAGCTAATCAATGGGCATACAGTTTGGTTCCAGTTTTTTGTTCCATCTTGAAGTCAGAATTATCATTGGTGAGGGCCCACAGTTCAGCATCTTACCATACGTGACCTTTTCTCAGCAATTCAACAAATATTTATAAAATACCTTGAGAAGGTAACTTAGCCCATTGGAGCGACATTATTTGCATTATTTTCTTTATGTTGCATATAAATATGCCTCAATAAATGCTCTCCAAGTAAATAACATGGAAATAATACAGTAATTTATACTTTGGGACATTTTAAGAAGCTTGGAGTTTATGATCCTTTTTATAGCAGTTTCACAGATCCAAACATTACTAAGAAATCAGTGCATTTTAAAACAAACACTTTCCAACACAATACTATTGACATTAAAATAGAACATTATAGAACTTCTGCAAAACTCCAAACTACATCCATTCATCTTCTGCATGAAACTAGCCATTAATTTTGCTTTATAAGTTTGGAAGACTCAAGAAATTTCCATTTAATGGACAGTGGAGAAACTTCATAGTTGGTGGTATATTTTTCAGTTGTTATATATGTCATACTTATGTAGAGTAACTGTTAGCTAATATCTGGACTTGATCAATGCAAAAATCTTTTTTTCTCAAATGAGTTTTATTAATTTTTATATTTCTAAATGTATAACATTAAGAGAAAACTATTTTAACTTATTTTTTAAACGCAAAAGGCCCATTTTGAAAGTGACATGGCAAAAGCTCTTTCGTCTTAAAGTCCTGCTATTTATTTATTTTGCAATTATCTGATACATCGGCCATAGAGAGTAATGCCTCATGTCATACAAAAGCAAACAAAGTCATGTTACATTAATGATATGTCTGAGATCATGTAACTGACTGGCTATAATTCTATGCCCCCTTGCTATAAAAAACATGACCCTGGATCTCAACCAGCTTTGGAATAAAAGGCCCTGCAATTATGTTATGGTAACAAAGTTCACATTATTTACAGCTTGACTAGTTCAATGTTCTTTGTCTATCCATTTTTATTTTAACTTTGATTTTTATACATGGTGGTAAAAAGTTAGTGGAAAATTCCCTCCTCTGCCTTTCAGAGGCATATTTCATTTTTCCCAGGTGGAAAAGAGAGAGCCATAGTTCACTAGGAGTAAAACTAATAAGAAGGGAACCTCTTTATAGCTCCAGTACTTGGGAGATTAAAAAAATAACCATTTCATTCATTCATTTAGCACTTATCAAGTGCCCATTGTATATTATATTATACTTAAAACACACTGGATTCAGAATAGCTAAAAGAGAAATTGTGTTTTTATAGTAACTTGTTATCAAGGAACTATCAAGTAAAGAAAGTCTGCATGGGATAGAGAGAGTACTTTGGAGTCAGGATGACCTGGACCTATGAGAAACAAGTAAGACTCTGTCCACGATCTCAGAAAGCTTAGAATATAAGAGGAGATAGAAATGGAAGGCTATAAGTATAACTGGGGTCCGGTACATGCTCAGAATCCCACAGATTTAACTCCCCCCCCATGAGAGGGGTTGGGGAGCCTCCTTCTGGGACAGTTATGATGACCTGTAATGGAAGTTCCTTAGAGAGACTTTCAGCCCCACATAGACATTCTGGAACTGTTTCCTGTCAGCTAATCACCTGGTGCACAGAAACTTCACTGATTGGTTGCAGATGTTGAACTGAAATTGGGGGTTCCTTCAAAAGGCTTTAATCAACCTTAGCCTTTTTCTCTTTATGAGGCCTCTGCTCATAGTTTGACTCTATTGACTGTGTATGGCGACAGACAATTCTGTAAAGCGCTTTTGGACTTTTCTGAATATGACGTGTAGCTCCATCAGTGCAGGCCTCGGTTCATTGCCTGTTTCAGGGTTCTTTTGTTTTAGGGGACAGAGATTAACTTATGAGCTTCGAAAGGTCAAGATGTCCATCTGGGGATCTGGGCACTGAAGAGTCTAGGAACTGAGGCCATATCAGATTTTGTATTTAGCTTAACATTAAATTTCCAGATGGCTGAGAAGCAAACTTCAGGACCTAACCTAATGCTAGCTGAGGTGGTAACAGAGGTCCAGGACTCATCAGGTAATGATGCTAAATTTGCACCCGAATTTGATGGGACCGATGCTATACGGAAACTGTGCGAAGACTAAGCCCCCTTTTCCCAGACACCAAGATGGTCTAGGGAAGAGTGTTGAGGAAATGTGCGTACTTCTTTACTTTTGATATCTTCAAATTAAATATCTATTTGTAAGCATTAACTGATGTTAACTGAATAAATGGAACTGGGGTACTAGTCGTTGGTAGCTAGCAGAAAGGAAACATGGGATGGAGGCTTAAGCTGATGGCATTTGGGGAGAGACACTCTAACCCCTTCAGAAGTACCCTTAGAACCATCAGACAGACATGTCTAGTCACTTGGTTCTGGGATAGTGAACCAGAACATGCTTGCCACGTGAGAACAATACAACTAGAATACAATGAGTGAAGTTGGAGGAGCTGGGTTCTGTTTCTTCCCATTTCAGTAATTTCGGGAAATTTAATTTATTTAAATTCTGGGCTTCAAATGAGGGAGTTGGATTAGGCTTCCAAGTTGTCTTCTAGTTCTAATGACCCTCTGATCTTAAAAGAAAAATAACTTCTTGTTAGAGGGGGATCAGGAAGGCTTCCTGGAGGAGGTGATATCTAAGCTAAACCTTGAGGGATGAGTAGAGATAGAAAGAGAGAAGGTGGGAGTGGGAAAGCATTCTAAATACAGTGGGAGCTACAGCACAAAGCTAGAAAGCTGGAATGTGTTCTAAGGAGACAGAGGTTTAGCAGGATTGAAGACTATGTGATGAGGAATAGTATGAAAAAAAAAGTCAGTTGGAGCCAGATTGTGAACGCCTTTTAACAACAGGCTGAATTGTTTGTGTTTAATCCTTTAGGTAATAGGAAACTACTTATGAAGGTTTCTGAGCACATACGTGGCATGCAATATCAGACTTTTAAAGCTTTTACATACAGAATCGATTCAACAAATGGTGTGGATTTATGATTTCTTCAGCATGAGGAACTCTCTGCTGTGGGAACTCCCATCCCTAAACTGGATCAGATGGGCAGGCGACTCATTGAGCAGACAGACATCTATAAAGTGCCTACTATGTGCCAGGCACAGTGCTAGGTGCAGGGGTCATGATCATGAAGACACAAATGAAACAGCCCCTTGCCCTCATGCAGCTTACATTTCATTGAAGAAAACAGATAAGTAAGTGTGCGTGAAACATATATATGTAAAGACAAGTTCAGTTTTTGTCAGGGAGGACGTTAACAGTTAGATGGATGAGATAGGGTTTTATGAAGAAGGTGTGTGTGTTTGTGTGTGTGTGTGTGTGTGTGTTCTTAACAAGGTTTATTAGAACATCCATCATATTGGGCAGACTCTTAAGGAGTCTGAACATTAGTAAGCTATTGACCAGATTATAAGAATCTGAGCAGTGGCTAGATTTTAAAAATCTAAGCCAGAAGGTGTGTTTTGAGGGACATTTTAAAAGGAACTAGAGATTCTAAATAGCAGATGTGAGGTGGATGTTCATTCCAGGCACAGGGATAAGCCAGGGGAAAGGTGTAGAGATGGAAGATGGGATTGTGTGCCGGCAATAGCAAGAAGGCCAATTTGGCTGGATTTTAGTAATCAGGAAAACAGGGTGTGAAGTAATATAATATATAAGACTATGTAATACGGTAACTCATTTATGATTTATCGTCTCAGAAAGTTGCCTGGGGTACTGATAGATTAAATGACTTGACCAGAGTCACATAGCTAATGAGTTAGTCAGGACTCACACTTAGGTCTTCCTTTCTCCAAGGCCATCCCTCCATCTGCATACCTCACTTATTCACTTTACACTAATCACTTCCTCGAAACTATTGTAGTAGAAGTCCTACCCATGTAAGCTTTTCTTTTTACAAATCCAAAGTGTTTAAAAAATCATTTTCAGCAAAAGTTATTCAGGGGAAAAAAGTGACTAGTGTTTTAGGGAGAGCATTCCTAGCATGAAGAATACAGATGTGTTTTTCTCTTTTCTTTCTTGGAAAGCAAAGTTCTTGTGTCCACTTTGGTCCTTCCTATAAGTTATCAGGGTGAGGGGGTGGGGGGAGACTCCATCAAGAATGCTCCCATCATTGCAACATGTCATCCAGTGCCCCCAGCTTTTGTCTTCTTCAACAAGTGTTTACAGAAAAGTGTTGATGCTTATTAATCTGTTTCTTGTCTTACAAATGTATTTGTACATGATTGGTAGTAAAATTGGCATTTTTGACAGCTTTCAATGTAATCTACATAGTGGGGTGAGGTTGTTACATTGAACAGATGTGGTTTGGGGTTGTTATTCTTTGTAATTATCATCATTAAGTGAAAGCATGTGTCAATCAGTGGGGTACTTTAAACACACCAGTCATTTTGGAGAAAAGTACATTTTATTTCCTAAGAGTTGCTTGTGTGTTTGACATGTTAAGTGTGGGTATATGTGTGTACATGTCTTTAAATACTAGGGAGATGAAATTTCCCCTATTTATTATTTCCCTCTGGCTTGAATTAAAGTTCGAATTTGATTTTTTTTTAAAAAACCAAGTGGTTAACAACACCAGAAGATGATGGCTCATTGATAGTTTAATAAATGAGCTAATTTTATGCTCTTAATTCAAATGTATTTTTTTTAATAAAGAAGAGAACTCTTGGCTTTCCTCCATAAAAGTATACTTCCACATAAGCTTTGACCACCAATGTTTCTTAACTATACGAATTCTAACGCATATTTGCCATGCCACTCAGTTACATGTGGGTTACCATGTAAATGGTTTTCTAGATACATCTTGAGAATGTTTTATCAGGAATTACCTAGATCTAGAACCCGTATCCAAAGGACAGGCCCCTTCCCCTAGAACATCCTGAACTTTTGATAAAAATAACTAACATTCTGTGTTTTCTTCCACAATATGACTAATATGGAAATGTATTTTGCATGATTGCACATGTTTAATCTATATCAAATCGCTTACCATCTGGGGGGGGTGAGGAGGGAGGAATGAAGAGAATTTGGAACTCAAAATTAAAAAAAAACAAATGTTAAAAATTGTTTTTACAAGTAATTGGGGGAAAAATAAAATGTTAAGAAGATAAAAGAAAAAGAAAAAAAGGAGGAAAAAAGAATAACTGGCATTAACATAGCCTTCTAAAGTTTGCAAAGGTCTTTATGTACATTGTCTGTTGATCTGCACAACAACCCTGTGTAGTAGATGCTGCAGGTTTTGGTATCCCCAGTTCACAGAAAATTGAGGCTCAGAGAAGTTGTACATCCAAATTGGGATTTGAACTCAGGTGTCTGCTGGCCTTCGTTCCACAATCCTATTTATTAGTTATACCTCCCTCATTTCAGTCCAGCTATGGAGACATATCTTTTTGTTCTGCTTTTTTTTTTCAAGTCTTCTTAGTCTTATTCTCAGCACTAAAGAGTGCCTGTAGAATTGAATTGAATCGACACATCCAAGAGGGCTGGTGGATTTAAAACTAGATGAAAACCAGCCAAGTTTTAATGGTCCTGGAGTTGATAATCTGATCAGATTATACATGGAGGACTCTTCCTCACTTTGCCCTTTGAAGATGGTAGAGAGAGGATGGGTAGGGAGAGAGCAGATGTGGTGAAACTAGGCTAAACAAGGTTTTCAGATTAATTGTTTATTTCATCAATTTATGTCCAGTCCCACCATTGCCGGAGGCAGCTAGTTGGGTGGTGCTATGGATAGAGTGCTGGGCTTGGAGTCAGGAAGACTTATCTTCATGAGTTCAAATCTGGCCTCAGACATTTACTAGCTGTGTGACCCTGGGCAAGTCACTTTACCCTGTTTGCCTCAATTCTTCATCTACAAAATGAGCTGGAGAAGGAAATGGCAAACCCCTCCAGTATTTTTGCCAAGAAAATCCCAAA
>NW_020954687.1:3214790-3222731 GCF_900497805.2 Vombatus ursinus
TGGGGTCGTGAAGAGTCAGATACAATTGAACAGTGACCCCCATTACCAAGAATAACTGGAGAATGTAGATGAGGTCTTAGGAGGCCTTCTCTCACTTAAACTGGGCTATGTCTGTACCTTTGTATGTGTTTTGTTTTGAGGTCTCTCTCCAAAAAATTACATTTATCCCACTAAAATCTGAGAGGGAGCGTGGTACATGCAGTGCTTCTTAAACTGTGGTTCAGTTACTAACTGGATGTGGGGGTCGAAAAAAACTTGGCAACAGTAAAAGATTTCTGAATACACAACAACCAAAAATTAATTCAAAATCAAATGGGTAAAATCCGAGGTATTGCTGGCAGCGCTTGCCCATGTTGTATCGTGTGACTTCACTGCAGCCTTGGTTCTGAACACACAACATGCGCACTTCATACTGCACGTGCCTTAATGCCACATAACGCCAACAACACTGCCAGAAACAGCTCAACTCAGATTTGAGACTATTGTCTTTAATAAATGGTAAAATTATATGTATACCAAAGAATTGTTTTAAAATAAATTGTTTTAAAATAAATTTCTGTATCATTTATTATCAGTAAATGTTTTATTTCTATACCTATTTTATATACCCGGAGGAGAAAATGAGGCTGATGACTTTGCACAGCCCTGCCTCACTTAAATCCAGTTCACTTGCAAGTCATGGCTTCACCTCCCTGATGTCATGGGCCTCTTTGAGAAAGAAGGGCAAACAACAGCAACAACGACAACCACCACCACCACAACCACAACCTCCTCCGTGGTGTAGGGAGCAAGAATTCTGGCCTTGTGCTAGTGGTTGAGATAAGAATGAACTAGAAATATAAATTATAAATTAGCATAAAAACCTGAACTAATTACCAAATTTGAATGTATTTTTAATACTTTGAGAGTTTCTTGTGTCATGGTAAAAATGACTGAGTGAAATACTGTGGTGTGGGCATTATGAGAGGGAGTCATAGATACGGCAATGGAAGCCAGAGCCTTTGTCTTTGAAACAGAAACTCTGGATTTCCTGGGAAGTAGTGCTGGAAGTTATATACATTGCCGTTAAGCTGATGTGTTATAAAAATAACAGACACCAGGATTATAAAATACAGATTCTAGGGAAGGGAAATAATTTATTTTGGCTTATTCTTTTGGGGTCCAACTAGGTGGCACAGTGGATAGAGTACTAGAATCAGGAAGACTCATCTTCACGAGTTCAAATCTGGCCTAGCTGTGTGACCCTGTGCAAATCACGTAACCTTGTTTGCCTCAGTTTCCTCATCTGTCAAATGATCTGGAGAAGAAAATGGCAAACCACTCCAGTAACTCTGCCAAGAAAATGCCAAATGGGGTCACAAAGAGTCAGACAGGACTGAACAACAAAATTATTTTTTAATCTAATATTTGCTCTTACCTTGTTACACTGGGGTACATATGGGAAGCTTGCAGAATACCTATGTGTGGGGGCAATTTACCCAAGTGGGTAGTGCTCTTTGTGGTAGCAAATGTGGCTTAGAACAGTTGCTGCTGGTTGTTTCTACATCTGCGAAAGCCACCAGGTAGCCTCAGAAGCTCAAGCTATTCCAGCTTACTTACTGAGCATGTGCAAACTCACCCCGCAGCCTCAGCTTTGGCCTACTCATTTGCTAGCGGACAGATAACCTCCCAACATCTTTTTTTTTTCTAGTTCCCCTGGATTGATGCTTAAAGTCTAGGGGAATGAATTAATTAAAACTAAACAAAAACCCAAGTCTTAGAATAACTTGCTTGTGACTTTAATTCCTAATCTTCTCCCTTCTAAGAATAGAAAAGTTAATTCACTCAGCATATAGGCTAAATGCAATTTACTAACAGGAAATTGAAAGCAAAATGTAATCACCTTAATAAACGTAATAACATATGAAGCAGTTCATTTGTCACTTATTCTGTTAGCTAAATGTCCAATTCCCCTCACCCCCTTTCTTCTGCACCCCTCACTTAAACCTGCCCATGGGCTATTTGTAGAATGGTGCTTCCCAGCATTCTCAGCCTCAAGGGTCAAAGAAGGCTGGACTCTCAGAAGCAGCTGCCTGGGGCTGCTGGGTGCTAGCCAGGTGAATCCAGAAGTCTGATATTTCAATGGGTTGGCCACAAGAAAGCCCCCAGTGGCACCTTCCAGGCATCGGTTCGTCCTGAAACTGGTACATAACACCAGCAAGAGAGCAAATGCCACAAAGCTCTGCATTTGCCTTTTAAAAAATCTTGTCACACGTTGTGAGTAGCACTAACCCACAGAGATTAGTGCTCCAGTTGTCCTCTCCATCTCACTCCTATCTCTTTGGTGTTGGAAATCTGGAAAATGCAAGGAAGATTGGCAAGCACAGGAGGCCGCTTACATTCAGTTTTATTTATGCCTTAAAACAACATCAAGAACAAAAATTAACATCAGGACTCTTTAAACCCACACATTCATTGAACCATTTCTTGTAACAAAGAAAAACACTTAAGCAAAACATCAGGGAGTTGACCATAGTTCCCCACCACTCTGCGGAGAGGAAGAAAGCAACTTTGCCCCCAAAACAGGGGTGTTCTCATCTTCCAATACATACTTGGGGAAAGAGTAGGAGGTGGGAGGGAGTGCATTCCAGGCATGGGTTACAGCTAGGAGAAAGGTATGGGGTTGAGAAGAGGAGTTCAAAGAACAGCACGTGGTCTAGGTTAGCTGGACCATAGAGAGCATCGTGGGGCAGGGGTGAGGGGTGTGTTGTGTAAGAAGACTAGAAAAATATGAAGAGACAGATTGTGAAATGCCAAATTAAGCTTTGTTTTGGTCATGATGGTTTTGAGGTGTCTATAAGCTGTCATGATATAGGGGCAACTAGGTGGATAGAGCACTGGTCCTTGAGTCAGGAGGACATGAGTTCAAATCTGGCCTCAGATACTTGATACTTACTAGCTGTGTGACCCTGGCAAGTCACTTAACCTTGATTATCTTGCAAAATAAATTTTTTTAAAAAGATGTAATGATGTACATGACATGGGACTAGAGCTTTGAGGAGAGTCTGGAGTTGAATATATGTATAGATCTGGAGAATCATTGGCTCAGAGATGGTAATGGAACACATTGGAGCTTATTATGTCACAGAGGGAAAAGAAGAGAGGACAGGGCAATAAAGGAGAGAGAAAGAAAGAGTAGATAAAAAAAGAGATAAAAGGGAGAGCAAATAGAGAAAGACGATGCTGTATATAGAAAAAGAAGATGGAAAGAAAAGACAGAAAGACTAGATAAAGAGAATAAATAAGCATAGAGTAGATAGAGAAATGAAAGAGAAAGAAGGTGAAGGAAACATACATGTGTGTATACATATATGGAAACTTCGATAAATTAAGAGCTAAGAGATGAAGGAAATAGAAAAGAAAGGGATAGTTCAAGAGAAAAAGAAGGGAGAAGTAGGAGACAAGAAAGAGAAAGCATCAGAGTCACTGAAGAAGGAGATAGAGGAGAAAGACAGAAAGAAAAGAGGTTCCTAACGGGAAGAATGGTAACATAAGCAACAATGACTCTGGGGCTCTTCATGCCATAAAACCCAATGTTTATTTTTCTATTTGTATTTTGACTTGTGTTGGCCATCCTCAAGACTGTTACTATGGGTGTGTGACTAACCAGAAGCTGGTTATTTGAAAAGTTACTGATCTTCAGTGAAAGAGCCAACAGGAAAAAGAATGGCTGTTCTCTCATCTTGCCTGGAAGTATTTGTATTAACTTTTAAAAAGTATTAGCTTTTCAACAGACCCTCAATAAGATGAAACTCAGGGTATGTTTTTTTTCCTGAAGATGTAGCACAAATGACTTTTTAGCATATGTCAGAGAACCCTTTATTAAGCCTAATGAGTGCTAGTCAATAGGGAATTTTGATTGAGATGGTTGCTTGACTCTTCTTGCTTTGTGAAGCCTATGAAGCTGGTGCATAAGCCACAGCTGTGCCTTGATCTTGGTGAATACTTGCTGGAACCTATGGAACCTTTCTGTAATTCTCTCTACTATCTAGCTGTGGACATCCTACCTTTCCCTCATTATGTAGCTCAATTGCTACCTCCCCCATCAATCTTTCCCTGATCACCCCCAGCTGACTGAAATTTGTCCATAGATCTCTCATATTTAATTCAACAAATACTAATGTGTCTAGTATGTATAAAGCTCCTTGCTAGACAATTGAGATACAAAGGCAAAAACAAAACAGTCCCTGCCCTCAGGGAGCCTACATTCTACTGGGAGGCATACAACAAGTACATAGATAAGTAAGTAAAAAGTGATTTATGGTCGGCAAGGGCACTTCCGCAGGGCAGCTAGGTGACTCAGTGGATAGAGTACCAGGCCTGAAGTGAGAAAGTCATTTTCATGGATTCAAATCTGACCTCAAACACTTAGTAGCTGTGTGACCCTGGGCAAGTAACTTAACCCTGTTTGCCTCAGTTTCCTCATCTGAAAAATGAGCTGGGAGACAGAAAGAGCAAACCACTCTATTACTGTCGGCAAGAAAACCCCAAATGGGGTAAATGAAGAGTTAGGCACAACTGAAAAAATGACTGAACGAGGACCCTATGATTTCATTGGTAGAAGAAACTCCCAGGTGAGGAAACTAATTCTGCTAATGCAGGTCTGCATTTTCTCTGCAACTGGTAGTCTTAGAGAAGTGCCTAGAGCACTGAGGAGTTAAATGATTTGCCCAGCCAGGGTATGTCAGAGGCAGGACCTAAATCCAGGTCTTCCTGGCTAGTTCTCTATCCCTTATGCTATGCTACCCTTAGGGAAAGTTTTAGAGAGGAGCTAGTCCCTAAGCCAAGTCCTGATGGAAGATGAGCCTGCTGAGAGGCAGTAAAGAACAGGAAGGGCATTTCTGGAGGCTTGTAGGATGGCACAAAGGTGGGAGGATCTGTTTGGGCTGAAACTTTGCATAGCTGCTTTGGAGGTATCCTTCTGTCTTCTAGCAGGATGGGTGGCATAGTGGATAGAGCACTGGGCATGGAGTTAGAAAGGCTCAAAGTTCAAATCCAGTCTCAGATACTTCCTAGCTGTGTGACCCTGGGCAAGTCATTTAATGTCTGTCTGCCTTACTTTCCTCAATTGTAAAATGGGAATAATAATAGCACCTATTATTGCCAGGGTTGTTGTGAAGATCAAATGAGATAATATTTGTAAAGTGCTTAGCACAGTGCTTAGAACATAACAGGCATTTAATAAATTCTTGTTCCCTTCTTTCCTTTCCCCCTACCCTCTTGTATTCTAGTTACTTGCAGAAATGTTTTCTCTCCCTTACTAGACTGTTAGATCCTTCAGGGAACAGACTGAACCCTATTTATCTTTTTATTACCCTCATGCTCAGCCAAGTGTCTTGCCCATAGGCTTAGTAAACATGTGTTGAATTTAGCTGAATGAAAAAGTGCAAACATATGTGGAGGGAACCAATTTAGTCCAAGACTCCTCCAAGGAAGACTGGAATTTCAATAGGGAATTTGTAACCAGCCTTTCCAGCTTAGAATTAGATGGAGTATTCTGGAATGAGTCCCTTAGCTCTGTCCTCCCCTGGACTAATAGTTCTGGATTTATTCTGGAGAGAGGGGATATTTTCTCATTCATTCATGCATTCATTTGACAAGTATCTGTTGGGCACATGATAAGTACCTAGCACTGAAGAAGCCCTGAGGAACTACTAGGCCTATATCTCAAGAAGATTTAAAAAAGGGTAGAGGAAGGATCCACATGTACAAAAATATTTATAGCAGTCCTTATTGTTATGGCAAAGACCTATAAACTAAGGAGGCATCCATCATTTGGGGACTTATGGTAAGTGAATGTAATAGAATATTATTATACCATAAGAAATGAAGAACGAGATGGTTTCAGAGAAAACTGGGAAGATTTACATGAACTGATACAAAGTTAAATGAAAACCAGGAGAACAATTTGTACAATAAAAACATCATTAAGACAAATAACTTTAAGAGATTTGAGGAGTATGATCCACATAATAATCAACCACAATTCCAGACCACGCTACCCACTGCCTGACAGAGAGATGATGGACTCAGTGTGCAAAATGAGACATACATTTTCTAGACATGGCCAGTGTGAGAATTGGTTTTGCTTGAATATGCTTTGATGCATATTTGTTACAAGGGTTTTGTTTTTCTTTGAGTTGGCATGGGAAGATTAAGAAGGAGAGAAAATAAATGTTTGTTTATTAAGAGTTGGGATGGGAGGATTAAGGAGAGAAAATAAATGTTTAAAAAAAGAAGCATTGTCAATGATAAAAGGAAGTTAAGAACATAGATTAAGGAAACAAATTACACAACCTCAAAATTAAAGAAGGTAGGCCTGGGAGTCAGGGGACTTCCCTTCTACTTAATGCCAGATAGCCTGGAAGAGCCAATAGGCATGCAACTAGGAGTCTCAAGGTTAACACATTCATAAGGAATCCCAAGGTTAGTGAGCAAGGAAGACTTGACACACAGCACAGGCTTCAAACGTACTCTTTATGTGTTAGCCACACATTCACCCTCTCTGTCCGTCTTCATCCCACTATAGCCTTGGATCCTCAGCTTTCAGGGCCTGAACCAGTGCTCACAGGTGAAGGATAGCTCCAAATGGTAAATATATTGGAAACCAAAGGCTTTGTGGATTTCCTAAGACCATCAAGCCTGAATCTGACACCAACTGCATGAGCCCCAGGTCTGAATTGAACTCTATGCTTTGCCTATGCCATTCCTATAAGCACTGTCTTGTAGTAGAGTACCTGGAGTAGTTACATTTAATGCAGGAGACTAATATTCTTGTGCTATTTGGAGAAATGCATTTATTTAATTAATATTTTATTTTCAGAGGACTTCTGGGGCAGCATCAAGATGGTAGAGTATAGGAAGTATTGCAGCCAAGCTTTCCTAATATTCCCCTCCAAACAATGCCTCAAATCAAATTCTGAAGTGGCAGAGCCGACTTCATTGAGACATTTTTCCAGTCTAAGACAATTCAGGAAGTTGGAAAGAAAGGTCTATGACTCTGGGGTGGGGGTTGGCCCACAGCTCACATGGTGGCAATACCAGCTGTGGGCCTTGGTAGCAGCAGCAACAGCAGCAGCAGCAACAGCTTCAGGAGCTCTCAGCCCAGAGATGGTAAAAGAATTGGAAAATTAGCATTGGTCAAATGGAAAAAGAGGCACAAAAACTTACTGCACAAAGTAATTCTTTAAAAAGTAAAATGAGAGAAGTGGGAACTAAGGACTCCACAAGACATCAAGAAACAATAAGAGAAAATCAAAAGAATGAAAAAATAGAAGAAAATGTGAAGCATCTCATCAGAAAAACAACTGACATGCAAAATAGATCCAGGAGAGATAATTTAAAAATTATTGGACTGCTAGAAAGCCATGATTTAAAAAAAAAATTATTGGACAGCTAGAAAGCCATGATTTAAAAAAAAAAAGCCTCAACGTCACATTTCAAAATTGCCCCAATATCCTCCAACCAGAGGGTAAAATAGAAATTGAAAGAATCCACTGATCATCTCCTGAAAGAGGTCCCAAAAAGAAAACTCCCAGGAATATTATAGCCAAATCTCAGAGCTCCTAGGTCAAAGAGAAAATACTTCAAGAAGCAAGAATGATACTATTCAAATACAGTTATTCTTTCCACATCATGACTTTCCTCATTGCAGATTCATTATGTCATGAGTTGGCATAAGAAATTAAATGTGAATTTTTGGGGGAGTTTTGTGGAAGCAGCAGATGACACAAAGACCAGCAGAAAACAGAAAAAGTTTAGAAACTCAGAAATGCATAAAATATATGTATAGTATTATATAATACCAACTCAAATTTTATAATAAGGTACTATAGGTACCTCATAAAAGAAAAAGAAAAAATTCAGACTTCTTCTCTGGTACAAAGGGAGGGCCAAAAAATT
>NW_020954687.1:3222768-3227965 GCF_900497805.2 Vombatus ursinus
TAGATTTTCTAGATCGCAGGAGCACCACACCCCTAACCCCAGTGGTGTGGAAGAAATAACTGTATCATGGAGCCCCAGTCAGGATCACAGAAGACTTAGCTACCATTTAAAAGAAGTGGAGGGCTTGGAATATGACATTCCAGAAGGCAAAAAATATTAATTTCAGGTAATGGTTGTCATTTTTCTGAATTTCCTCATTGATTTTATATTTGTTTTCACATCCAACTAATAATGAATATAATTTTGTCACTTCTAAAATGAGTTGCAATTTTCCTTGTTTTGTTCCAAAAAATAAAAATATCCATATTAATGGCATAACACCACTCTAGGCTATTGCCTACCCCCATCCCCAATTCCCATTCATGTGTTGAATTCCCAGGGGACAACCATTCCTGGTTCAAGGTACTCTTTGGGTCTATACTCCTAAAACCAGAACTCAAGAGCCTCTGTCGATCTGTTTCCCTTTCAATAATAATTTACAAAACACAGTAAGATCAAAGCAAAGCATTTACCAAAATGACATAGTGAAAAAAAAAAACCAAAACATTCTCTTATAAACCTGGGCATATTCTTCTACTGATAAACATTGCATCTGCAGGAGGAGGACAAAAGTCACACATCAAGAGGCACACACCTAGGGAACGCGCCCCATGCAAGAAGGAGCTAGCTGAGACCTTACACATTAGTGGCATAACTATAGATTCCTTAAGCTGATTCTTCACCATAATGAGGCATTAGAGTAGAGCTTTAGTAGAAAACTCTACTACGATAAAGTTTTTAAAAATTCCAAACTATAAAGTAACAGTTTCTGGGTCTTAGTGTCTAAATGTCCCAGAAGGCTTTAACCTGACATTTGTTCCTATCCCTGGTTTGCCAGTTACTTTCTGTGTGGTCTTGTATTTGTAGTTTCCGCCTCCAGGCCTCAGTTTTCTTGTTAAAATTAAGTAGTTGGTATGAATGACTTAGCTATTCTCAACTATACAATAATCCAAGACAGTTCCAAAGGACTCATGATGAAAAATGCTACCCACTCCAGTAGAGTCTGAATGCAGATCGAAGCACACTATTTTTCTCTTTATTTTCTTAATGCTATTTTTTTTGGTCTGTATTTTCTTTCATAACATGACTAATATGGAAATATATTTTGTATGATTGCACTTGTATAAACTGTATCAAATTGTTTGCCATCTCAGAGAGGGAGGGAATTTGGAACTCAAATTAAAAAAAAAAAACAAATGTAAAAAATTGTTTTAACATGTAATTGGGGAAAATATTAAATCATAATAATAATAAAATAAGGAGTGGAATAGATGACCTCTAAGATCCTTGAGGCTCTACTATCCTAAGATTTCCAAATTTGGATAGAAAAAAGCAAAGGAGAATAATATAGTGTAGATCCCAAACTACATAATTTGTGTTCTGATATAGAATAATAGATGTAGTACTGGAAAGGACCTCGGAGATCATCTTGTCCTAACTCTTCATCATAATGATGAGGAAACTGTAACCCAAGGAGTTTAAATGAATTTCCCAAAGTCATACTGATGGCAAGGGTCAGAGGTAGGATTAGAACCCCTGTCCTCTGACCCCAGAGCCAGTACAACAGTACTATGCTCTTCCAGTAAGTATATTCCCACTTCCCCTTCTTCCAAAGAGCTGAAATTGCCCCATCTCTGTTATTACCTGTACAGATTTGCTGCTTGTTCACATAATTTACTCAGTGCTCTAATAATGTTTGGGAAATTGCAGCATATGATGGAAACAAAATAGAAGGTGAAAGAGGCGATTAAATAATGATCATTGTTGTTGACTTGTGTAAGCAAAATGTTAAGGGAAAATCCCCCCCATCCTAATGCCATCTCCCTGGAACAAGTAGACCAAAAGTGCACAATCAGCATGCCCATGCCTGATGTGGACCTCTGGCTACTCAGAGAGCTGCAAAGATTTTACGCTTGCACAAGCAAATCCTCTAAAAGAAGTAATTTTCTCTTTAGGAGTGTAACAGTAAAGAGATGGGCCCAGCAGTAAATTCAGTGTTTTACAAGAAGAAAAGCAAAAATCATATGAAAAGGAATAAGAACGCAATCAGAGCAGCCAAGCTCATATGACTTTAATGATACAATGCCATTTTTTTTTTAAGGGGGAACCTCTACTGTTAGGTCTCAGTAGGATAAAGTGAAGAGGAGTTTTAGGCAATTCGATGATAAATTCATAGTCTCACCAGTAAGCATTTTGACTTGCAATACTTAGATTGGGTATTTCCTAAATTATTTCTATAATCATCCTCTAGATTTCCTATCAGCATTTTGAATCCAACCTATTTAAAGAAGAACTCATTACTTCTCACCTCTCTCCTATTATACACTTAGGACCCTCCCTCCAAAAAAGTCCCCAAAACAAAAAAACAAAAAGAGCAAATCCTTTTTTCCCTATGTCTGTGAAGGCACTAACATTTTTGATCACCATTTTTGATTACCTTGGAGTAATTCTTTACTTTTCCCTCTCCCTTACTCCCCACAGCCCCTCAGTTGCCAAGTGTTTTCAATTCTGCCTATACATCTTCTCATACATCTACCCCCTTCTCTTCAGTCACCCTGCCTCTACCCTATTTTAGGCCCTTGTTACCTCTCTCCTGCACTACATCCATAGATACTTCAAAAAAGAATTTTTGTTTATACATTGCCTACTTTTCTCCCCTGAATACTTCTCTTTCCTCCTCCCTAAGAGCCAAGCTAGGTAACATTTTTAAAAAATAGGAACGAGGGAAAACCAGTGAATGAACAAAACCAATCAACAATGAAAAAATGTGACAATGCAAGAGGGGTGGTCTTCTCATCTCTCCTCTTTGGGGCCAACCTTGGTCTTCGTCATTTTGCAACTTTCAGTTTTAGTTGTTTTGTGACGGTGGTTATTTCACTTTGCTCATTATTTCTCAAGTACAGCCACTCTCCAAATGATGGCCACGCTTGGTCTTCATCATTTTGTGACTTCAGTTTAATTGTTTTGTGCTGGTGCTTCTTTTCATTTACACTGATGTGGTTTGTACAGTTTTCCAGGTTCTGTTTATTGCACTTTGCATTGGTTCACAGAACCCTTCCCATGTTTCTCTGTATTCCAAGTTCAGGGCTGGCCAATATGTGAATCAGAGGCCCTGGGGCAGCGTCGGTCCAAGCTTCCATTGAGTTCTACCTTACTCGTGATATATCCCTTTGGGAACCAATTCAGTCACCAATTCAGTCTGAGGCCCCAGTGGTCAGTCATAGAACTACAGTATACTAGGGATTCTTAACCTTTCTGTGTCTCATAGACAACCTTGAATAGTCTGGTGAAGCCTGTGGACCTATTCTCAGAGTAATGTTTTTAAAGGCATAAAATAAAATACATAAGTATACCAAAAAAATCAATTATATTGAAATATAGTTATCAAAATATTAAACAAACAAGTTTATAGACTGCAGGTTAAGAACACTTAACTGTTAAACCATTAGAATTAAAAGTATTTGTTGCATCTAACACCCCCACCCCATACACACACATTTTACAGATGAGACAGGTCCAAAAGGGGAAAATAATTTACTCAAGATTATAGGGGTTGTTATTCCTCAGAGGTGGAATTTAAAGTCAGGTCTCCTAGCTTGACTCTATTACGCTGGGCTAAGAGAATTCCATGGCACACTGGCAATGAATGGGGCACTTTCTACGGCCCCATGTTCCTGATTTGTACATAGCACAAAGTACGGAGCATGGTGGTTAGAAGAGAAAAAACTATGTCGAAGGAATAGAGAATAATAATAGCTAGTTTTTATAGAGAGCCTACTATGTGTCAGGCACTGTGCTAAGTGCTTTACAAATGTTACCTCATTTTGATCTTCATACCAACTCTAGGGAGTAGGTACTATTATTATCTCTTTTTTACAGATGGGGAAACTGAGGCAGACATTGAGATTAAGTGACTGGCCTAGGGTCACACAGTTAGTAAGTATCTGAGGCTGGTTTTGAAGTTAGGACTTCCTGACTCCAGATCTAGTGCTCTATCTACTGTGTTACCCAGCCACATTCCAGGAGAATGATGAATATGGACAGTGACTATTTCCAGGCCAAATGTTAGGGGCTCCCAAGACAAACTGACATATGCAGAGACTGGGCTGGAGTGATGGTGAACAAGTAGAGTGTCTGGGATGGGGATGTAGAACCTGCACCTGCCATAGAAGCTATCCCACAGTGTCCCTAGGCTATTGGGACTTCCCCTGGACCTTCCCAATTGGTGTCACATGTCTTTGGGGTGATTGAGACTGAACCATTCCAGAATCTGGGACAGGGGGTTAGGAAACTACACTAATCAGGAAAACTGATGATAAAGATTTCTTAAATGCATTGGCTAAATGGACTATCTATACTATCTATTAGCCTCTACTCTGTTCCTTACCCTTACAGAAACATTTTTACATTCAAAAGCCTCAGTTGTTTGAGTTTACTGGAAGAGCCTAGAAATAAGCCAAATTATGGCTTCAGATTCCTCTGGAATCAGAAGACCTGAGTCTTCATTCCTCTCCAGGCTGCATTCTCTGGACTTTCCCCACTGTATCAGAACAGCCTTCTCATCCTGGAAGTTCACCATGCTCTGTGTACCTTCCTCTACCCAATCCCCTTTTTATGTGTTGACTTCTTCCACTAGAATGTAAGCTCCTTCAGGGCAGGGACTGTGTTGTTTTCTGATTGTACATCTATGTATTCCCAGCGTTCAGCCCAGTGCCTTAATGTTTGCTGACTTGAGATCAATTCCAAGCTCTGCTATTTACTTGCTTGTGTGGCTTTGGACAAGAGACTTCGCTTCTCTGGGCCTGTTTTCTCATCTGTAAAATTAGGAAGCTAGACCAGATGACTTCTGATGTTTCTTGTAGCTCAAAATGTATTTAAACCATAAGACATAAAGAGATTACTATTAATAAATCACCAAGATCGAATCCAGTCCACCTGTCCTCAATCAACACACAGGTTACACATAAAAATAGTGGATAAACTCACTGAAAGTTTAAAAAGAGAGGTAAGAGCTACTTATGTGTTTAGAATGGGTGATCTGGGGGCAGCTAGGTGGTGCAGTGGATAGAGCGCCAGCCTTGGAGTCAGGATGGTCTTAGTTCAAATCCAGCCTCAGACACATAACATTTACTAGCTGTGTGACCCTGGTCAAGTCACT
>NW_020954687.1:3228018-3230406 GCF_900497805.2 Vombatus ursinus
GAACCCCATTGCCGAACCCCCCCCAAAAATGAGTGATCTGATCATGGCAAATGGGTAGTCTCACCTGTTCTCCTTGCTAATTCTTTTATTTATTTCTTCTCTTCGGTTCTGGGCTCTTGAAACCATCTTAGAATTGTTTCTGGTTCAGTCTCACTCTCTCTTAATGCTGCATACTGTATGATTAAGTAGGAGCATAATATGTTGTTGCTGAGTTTTTTGCTCTTTGACTGTTTAAATATGAACCCAATGAAATAAGCCCACTGTGTTAACTATATTAAATTGTAATTGCTTTTCCTTTGTATACTGGGGTACAGTAAAACAGTGCACATTTACAAATAGCTTTAAGGTTTCACATACATTATCTCAGTTGATCCTCGTGACAACCCTGTAAGGTAGTGGAATTATTACCTTCATTTTACAAGTTACTGTGACTCAGAGAAATGAACGGTTTTGGCTGATGTCACTTGGCTAGTATGGGGCAGGTCTGGGATCGAAAACAGCACTTGGAACTCCAGATCCAGTGCTCTCTTATTCGCCCCCACCATGTCTCCCTGAAAATATTTAATTTCATGTAACAATATTTTTCCTTTGCAAACCTGCATCAATGACAATTTATTCTAAAATGAAGTGTGTTTGTTGGATCTTTTCAAGAAAAATACTTTGAAACAATTTTTAACTTGGTTGAAAAAGTTTTTTTCGTTTCTTCCTTCCCTCTCTCCTTCTTTCCTTCTTCCTCTCCTTTTCTCCTTTTCTTCTCCTTCCCTCCTTCCTTCCTCCCTCCCTTCTTTTCTCCCTTCTGACCTCCCTTCTTTCCTCCCTTCCTCCCTCCCGTATTTGTTGCTCCCTTCCCTCCTTCCTTCCTTTTCTCCCTCCTTCCTTTCCTTCCCTTCCCTTCCTTCCTGCCTTCCTTCCTTCCTTCCTTCTTGCCTTCCCCTTCCCTCCCTCCTTCCTTCCTTCCTTGTCTCTTTTTTTTTAAGTACAGTTTTTGTTTCTTCATCTGCAGCTAACTAAAAAGTGAGAGACATTTGTTTATTATTTATTCTTGGTTTGTTTTCTCCATTCAGAACAAAAACCATTGCCTTGGATTGATTGATTGGATATTCTCAGTAGGTATTCCTTAAAATATAATTATCACTTGGAGACTTAAATTCACCTATTAGGTACAGGAAGCTTTCATTATTACTCAATCATCTTTTAAAAACAGAAGCAGAAAACATATGTCCTAATTCAAGAAACAAAGTTTTCTCACAGTAATATCTGGCTAAGCCACTTTTCCCTTCTGCTGTTGATGACACCTAAAAGACCAGTATCATTAGCCTTAGATGTTGACAATTTAGAATTCATGGAAATGAATTTTTTAAAAAAAAGGCCCCACCCATGAACTGGAGTAGAGCAAATAAATCCTGAGATCATTTTATGTTCATTACTTACACTTCACTGGAGTAAGAATATTTTCCCCACCTCCCCACCCCGGATCTAGCCCTGGGAATTCATAGAAGAGTTTTTTACTTCCTGCTTGATTTTTTAAAGTGGAAGGGAAGATTATTTTAAGAAGAAAAAAATGGATGTGTCCCATTCAAAGTGTTTTATGCAATTGTATAGTCAAATTTATTTGTAAATTGATATTTCCCTGAACCTTTTTACCTCTTTTGTCAGTGATTCATGTATAAATTAGTTTTGGATTCCTGATTAACTTATTTTTGCTGCTGTTCTTGGATTTTAAAAGCTTTGCATTCCTCAAGATAATCCTCTTCATAAATACTCCCATAAATTTCCACTCAGGATGATCATACGAGCTCTAATACTGAATGATCTAATTGGATGTTTTAAAGAAAATACGAATTTACTGACCTTTCCTCACCACATGGTTTGAATTAGATCTGATGAAAAAAACAAGTTTACTATTACCAGTGAAAATGCTCTGTGGTTTTTTTCTGCTTCGGTCACAAATGTATGCAGGTACAGTCTGATGTGGGCGTCCTTCTGATATGTGTGATTTTTATTCATTTTTTTCTAATTTATCATGCTTTTTTTCCACACACATGCAATTAGCTAGAACAATTTTGTACATGTATTTTTCTTGAAGTCTCTTTTCTTTTCAGAAAAATCAACTGGGAGACACTTCTCTTCTCTTATAAATCCCATTAGTGAAAAGCAGAGTCATCTTGCTGCACAGGGCAATGTTCCTTAATGGACTCAGCATATTGTCCTAGTGAGAAAGATCTAACTCTCATTCCGATCTAATTAGTTGCTTTTGACATGCTTGCCTTCCTTCCCTGCCTGCATGGTGTTGATGTGTCCTCTTCTATAGAATCTCTTTGGGAAGAAAGAAAGAAAGAAAGAGAGAGAAGAAAGAAAGAAAGAAAGAAAGAAAGAAAGAAAGAAAGA
>NW_020954687.1:3230494-3230564 GCF_900497805.2 Vombatus ursinus
AAGAAAGAAAGAAAAGAAAGAAAAAGGAAGGAAGGAAGGAAGGAAGAAAGAAAGAAAGAAAGAAAGAAAG
>NW_020954687.1:3230642-3235724 GCF_900497805.2 Vombatus ursinus
AAATTTAATATTATCTTGTCATAATGATAATGTTCTTTCCATTAATTAGATCATTTATTAACATTTTGTTTAAGATCATTAGACCTATAGTGAGACTGAATTTTGAGAGTAGCATTTGGCTGAAACATCCTTAAGCAGATAAATCAAAACCCCCAAGTTCTTTTTTGTTACTGTTCTCATTGTAACATCTTCTTGCCTTAAGAAGATATTATTTAAAATTTAACAAAATGATTGCAACTGTGTATAATTGAACTTGACAATATCTATAAGGGTGGGGGAGATAAAATCACTATATTTAGAAAATAATGATTCTCCTCCCTTCCCCTCTGTCCCCCCTCCCACCCCAACACAGCCAGGCACGTATTCAGGTTAAATGTGTGCACATCCTGGTAGCTGGAACATCTGTTTCTAGCTTGTTGTTCCTCTTGGCTGCTTTTCAATTGGATTTCCTCAAGCAGGTCCCAAGCTTGTCACCTTAGCCAGGGTCTGTTAACTATCACCACTGGTCCCACATTAAGTAGTAGGTTCAGGGCTAAGCTAATAAGTCTCCTGCCTATCTGACGGATCGGATCGCAGTGCAGCGATTCTCCCAGTGGCTACTTATCATGCTGGGCTCCTTTGGGAGGGTCATCCTCTTTTGTCTATACCTCTGGGTGGAGCTGTTTGTGTTCTCTCCCCCCCCAGCCCCCTTCCCTTTACTCAATATGGAGAGGGCTGCTGCAGTTGTGTGAAACGGTGTGGGGTCCTTGTCAGCTAAGTCTGTAGCACGAACGGATGATTGGGCAGCCTCTGAATTTCTGGACTGGGCCGCACTTCCCGTGTTCGTTGGGAGCACATTAAGTGAATCCTGATAGCTCCTGCCACACTCAAAGCATTAAGTCTCCAGCTAGACACCTATTATCTAGGGACCACAAGGCTAGTCTCCTCCCCTCTCTATCTTCTCTTCTCTCCAAAACAACAAAGATTCCATAGCTGACTGAGTCTGAAGGGACGAGAGAGCGGCTTTGGGAATGAATTGGAACATTTTGAAGTTCTGAGTTCTGGTCATAATTTGGCACAAAATCATAGGATTTTAGAGGTTGTCCAGTCCAGCTCCTTCAGTTCACAGAGGAGGCATGATGGTGCAGTTGAAAGACCACTGTCCCTACCATCAGAGGTTCAAATCCTCTCTGAGTGACATCGGTCAAGTCCTTTGACCTCCTTGAGCCTATTTCCTCACCTGTAAAAGGAGGACGAAGGACTCAGTGGCCTTGCTGTCCCTTTCATCTCTACTTCAAAGATCTTATGAAGCAGGGCAAAGTGATTTGCTCAGAGTCACACAAGACAATTTGCCTAAGTCTCTGATCCAGGTCTAATGTTCTGTATTTCTTGCTGCAGGGTGTGAATCAGATTTAACCTTTTTTGGGGGGTCACGAATACTTTCTGGCTAATTGGTGGAGCTTATGGATATCTCAGAAGGAGGTTTTTAAATGCATTAAATAAAATAAATTTATAAAGGAAATCAATTCTTTCGAAATAAAGATATATTTTTCCACCATCCAAGTTCATGGAAACTCTGGACCATGGACCCCTTTGTGGTATGTGGACCCCAGATTAAGAACTCCTGGTATTGAAGAATCTAGTAGAAGTACCCACAATTCAAAAACAAAGCAGAAAACAATTCAGGGCAACGTTTAAATAAGTGGTAAATCCATCTGAATTCTATAGGAATTGAATGTCAATTTCAGCGGAAGTTTTGGGATGTTGATTTTGACTCCTATAGGCAATAATCCCCATGCACAGAGAGAAGGGAAAAAAGGAGGCTGAACAATCCAAAAGGATGCTTGTGGAGGTCTCTCACAGTTTGATGATTTCTATTTCATGCCCACTCCAGAGGGTCTGCACTATCTTAAGGGCAGTAGTCTTGTCTACAAGGAAAGGGCAAGGCCACCATGATAAGCTACTGTCTAACAAGAGTGATGATCCAGCTGAACACTATCTAGGTGATTTCTGACAAACCAAAGAAGCAAAGACACTCTGTGCACTGATCAGTCTTGGGTTGCTGTCCTCTGTTGACACTGCCCCCTGCTGAGTCCACCCAGGGTCACACACTTACTGTCTCTTCTCCCCCTTCCCCCCCCATTTTCTCTTCCTGCCCTCCACTCCCCCACTCCAAGTACTAACTACTCAACTATGTTTTTAAATAAGGATAAGGACTAGACCTGTGATTTTATTGATATGGGGAACTCCCAGTTGAGTTAACTTTTTCTACCATGTTAGGTCAACAACTTCTTTGCAATTTAGTATCTTAAAGAATTGCCAAGAACAGAGGTGGTGCAGCTAGATGGCACAAAGCATAGAGTTCCCGCCCTGGAGTCTGGCCCTGAGATCAAATCAGACCTGAGACACGTACTAGCTTTGTGACTCTGGACAAGTCACTTAACCCTATTGATTATAAACTTCAGTGTTAGCAAAACAGTCCATGGACTCTGTATCCATTCCTGAAGTTTCCCTTTACTGATAATGTGTGTGTGTGTGAGAGAGAGAAAGAGAATGATGCATTCTCTGATTTCCTAAGGCAGTAGACATACTTTTTGAGAATAGTTACTGTTTTTTTGTCTTTCTTTGTATCCCCAGAGCTTAATATAGTGACAGATATTCGGTAAGTGCTTAATAAGTGCTCATGCAGGCAGCTAGGTGGCACAGTAGATAGAATGTCTGGCCTGGAGTCAGAAAGACTCATCTTACTGAGTTCAAATCAGGCCTCAGACACTTAACTAGCTGTGTGATCCTGAGCCAGTCCTGTTTGCTTCAGTTTCCTCATCTGTCAAATGAACTGGAGAAGGAAATGGCAAATCACTCCAGTACCTTTGCAACAAAACCCCAAATGGGGTCATGAAGAGTCAGACACAACTGAACAACAATAACAAAAGAGCAAAAAAGTCAAACACAAGTCCCCCCACCCCCATGTGTCCTACAGTACTCCTGAGTATAGACCAAACAAGATTAAAATGTAATTCTATCTGATTTTAGTGTGTTGATGTATTAATTAAAAAAAAGAAACATATAAACATGTGTGATTTTCTGAGTCAATATGTGGCCTGAAGGAATCCTTCTGTATTGTTTGTTGGCCCCTTGATTCTGTATGAGTTTGATACCACTGGCCTAGAGAACTGAGAAGGTAAGTGGCATTTGTGTGTGTCAGAGGTGAGCTTGAACCTAGATCTTCCTGGTTCCCAGGATAGCTCTCTATCCATTCCACAACACTGCCTCTCATGTCTACAAAGACTTAGGGAATAAAACATTATTCTGATAAACATGAGTAATTTTCTTAAACAAAAAATAATTATCCTGATCTTCACCCTCCAAAGCCATCCTTTTGCACTGGGCTTCAGGAAGGCCTCAGGAAGCATGGGTTGAAATGGTAAGCTATTAGTCTAACTTTCTGTCTTCAGGATTTTCAGCATTCGGTTCAACACAATTGATTCAGTAGGGTACAGTGCTAGGCACTGAGGATGCAAAGATGAAAAAACATAACCCCCCCCCCCCACACACAGATTCTGCCCTCTTGTAGGGACTTACAGTCAAGTAAGAGGATGGAAGTCATTCACAGATAAACACACTGCAAATTAGTATATGATTAGGTGACTATTCTATACTCAGGTCACTGTCCTTAGGGTGTAACCCTGTTGCAAGTCAGGAACCCTGTTTTATTGGGCTCTTTGTGACAATGATTTGCAGGGATGTGTGGCATGGATGTAGTCTGGGTCTGAGTGGCATGAAAGATTCAAAAGGGGAGGGGGAGGGGGAAGGAGAGGAGTCATGTCCAGTTAGGGGAAAAACAGGAGCCTCTTCATGGAGGAGGTAAGACCTGAGCAAGAAAGAGAAGAAGTTCAACAGGTAACATAGGAAAAGCAGCCCTCAAGTCTATGTGCAAGTGAGATCATGTAGGAAAAGCACCAACTTGAAAGTTATAGATGAGGCTTATTAGCATTATGATTTACACAGGGAAGTGCATAGAATGGGAAAGAACAGAGGAAGGAGACAGTGTGATGAAATCAGGCAGCAGAAGAGTGGTCCAGTTTGGCAGGGGTATAGAGCTCACAAAAAGGGACAGTGAGAAACTAAGGCTAGAAAGAGATTGTAGAGGACCTTGAATGCCAGGCCAAGGAATTGGGTTTTTGCTTGTTAACCAATGGGAATATATTAGAAGCTTTTGAGTAAGGAAGTGGTACGATCAGACTCATTTATAAGAAACATGCTTTTGCCAGTGGGAAAGCTTAGCATCATCATCTCTGATTTTTTTCTCTCCCAAACGATGCCTTTGCCATGTCAAGTCACCCTGTACAGGTCACTTAACCTCTCTGAGCCCCAGTTTGCCTCATCTGTAAAATCAGGGGGTTGGACCAGATGGCCTCGAAGATACCTTCCAGCTCTGCTTCTAGGATCCTATATCAAATCAGTTGCTGAGAACTGTTAATTTTACCTCCACCATATCTCTTACATCCACTCCCAATGCCACTACCCTAGTTTAGATTCTCATTGTCCCCTTACTGTTGTAATAGACTGGTAACTGGCCTCCCTCCCACCAAGTTCTCCCTCCATCCTTCACATTAATATCAAAGCAATCTTCCTAGTATCCAACTTTTAGAAACTGTAGACATGGAAACAATTTAGGTGATCGCAAAAGCAAAGATTTTCATTTCCATAGAGGCTTAGGATTTTAAGAGGCAATGGATTCTTGGCAAGTTAAAGCATTTGTTAAATGCTTCCAACATGGTTTTCCTTTTATCTAAACAGGGAAGGACAGAACATATAAAGGCTTTGCCTTTGAAAGTTTTCAAAAAGGATGAGCTGTACCAGAAAACATCCAGCAGTGTAAAGCCATGTGTGTGTCTACTGCCTCAGGAAATCAGAGAATGCATCATTCTCTCTCTCTCTCCCTCTCTCTCTGTCTCTGTCTCTGTCTCTGTCTTTGTCTCTGTCTCTGTCTTTGTCTCTGTCTCTATCTTTGCCTCTCTCTCTGTCTTTGTCTCTGTCTCTGTCTCTGTCTCTTTCTCTCTCTCTCCCACACACACACACACACACACACACACACACACA